>NW_021431114.1:71720-91192 GCF_001605985.2 Dendrobium catenatum | reverse complement strand
ATGATGTCAAATAATATTGGTTGACTTTGCAAATTAAAAAAAAATTCTTCTAAACTCCCCCTTACTAAAATAATTACATTAAAATTAGGGGAAAGCTTTTTTTTCTTTTTTTCTTAATTAAATAATAGTAAAAATTAAAATAAAATATAATAAACTATAATTCTTTCTCACCCTTTAAAATTATAAAAAAAGAGATAAAATAAAATATAAAATAACAACATAATAACGAAACAAAAACATATAATTATAAAAAAAGTTAAACATACAAAATAGATAAAAATATACAAAACACATAAACAAAACACACAAACAAACCTTAACATACTTATACCTCATCATCTTGCTCCTGTTCTGATGATTCAGAAACTATGTCTGCCCAGGAGAATTTTTACTTTTTATCTTTTCCCCATATTAAAGATGGTTTGTTTCTACTCTTTTTTTTTTACAGGAAGATTTTTTAAGTTAGGGAATTTACGCTTTAAATGTCTAAGTTTCCTACACCCAAAGCAAATTATGTCAGAATAAAACTTAATATTTTTACAATTTTTACCTTTACTCCGCTTTTGTTGATGTTTATGCTTGTGCTTCAATAGACTTTCAAATTTATTTATTATCAATGCTATCTCCTTACTTTCATCATCTACTAAGCCATATTCATCTATGTGTTTTGCTTCTAGCACAATAGTCTTCTCATCACCGGCATCAAAAAATCTTTGACTCACGATTTGCTCGTAGGCAATGAGTAGCCAATTAGATTATCTATAGAATAAGCATTCAAATCTTTTGATTCACATATAGCCGTGACTTTGGCATCAAATTTATCAAGTAAAGAAGTAGAATTTTACTAACTTTTAAAAAGTTTGAAAGTTCTCTACCTAAATCATGCAACGACATCACAATTTGATTAAATCTAGTAAACATGTCTAAGATAGTCTCATATGGTTTCATGTTGAGAAGTTCATAATCATGCATTAGAATATTCAATTTAGAATGTTTGACTTCACTAGTACCTTCATATGAAAAGCATAATTTATCCCAAATTTCTTTCCCAGTGGTACATGTAGAGATTCTCATGCAATCGTCAGAATTTAATGCACAGAAAAAATAATTCAAACATTTAGCATTTAGTTATGCATTGACTAGTTCTATTCTACTCCATTCAGTAAAAGGAATATTAATTTTTACTCCATCTATCATACGTGACGGTAAAGAATAGCAGTTTGAATCATATGCCACATTCGATAATCAATTGATTGCAAAAATGTTGACATGTGAATTTTTCAAAAATTAAAAAAAAATTCAAATAAAAGTGGTCGTGTAATACAATAGCCTTCCACAATGTTACGATTTTCAAAATATGCCATGATCGATTTTTCAAGGTTTTCTAAACTACTATTTTTTGAAAACAGACTCTGATACCAAATGAAATTACTAGATGTGCCAAGAGACGGGTGAATTGGATGATTAAAAACTTCTTTAATGAAAAGTAATATCTTTTTTTAAATTTATTTTGAAGAAAATTTTATTCACAGTAAAAAGATAGATAATCAATTTCACCCACACAATTAATCACAATAAAAATGAATGTGGAAATAAAGTGCGGAAATAATAAGGAAAGAACACACTGATTTATAGTGGTTCGGTCAAACCATGACCTACGTCCACTCCTTGGAGGCACCCTCCGAGTATTACACTAAATCTTTAGTGATTCACCTTTAGCCGCCACTGCTAGGAAGAGAAGCCCTTACACAATAACTTCCACCTTCCCTGGTGCGGCGGAGGAGCCAAGTCTTTTGACACCAACGAGATCTTCGTCTTCCCAAAACTTCCTTCAAGACGAACCTTGAATCCGATGGTACTGAGATGCGAGCTCACCGGAGCAACTGTGTGAAATCTCCTTCACACTCCCTTGAAACCCTCTCTAAGGTTCTTCTTCCTCTCTCAAACTCCACCCTTTCCTCTCTCCCTTTCAAGTCCTCTCTTCAAGTTTTCTCTAGAAAAAATGAAGCTACAATGGCTGCCAAAAGATTCTTACAAAGTCTTATGAGAGTGCTTAAATAGAAGGCTCAAAAAACCCTAAAAAAACTCAATTCAGCCACCAAAGATCGTACTGTATGATCGTAAGATCGTCTAGTACTATGTATAGAAATTGATATGTTAGTATTTTATGATGTCCAGTTAGTACTGTACAAATAGTTCAGTTGAAGTTCGTACTGTATGATGTCCTGTACAATGTGTTGTACGAATAGTTCAATAAAAGTACAGTTCGTCCAGGACGGAGCATGGGACGGCCAGAATTGTCTATGTTGATCGTACAGTACAATCCAATTCGTACAATATGATCAAAATATCAAAATTAAGCCGTTTTGATTGAATAATAATAGGATTAAATTAGGAAATATTTTAAATATCGTACATTACGTGAATGATCGTACAGTATGATTAGAATAACTTTTCAAATTCAAATTTTTGCCTATTTTAATGCACGACGGGCTTTCTAATTATAACAGATCATACAGTTCGATGTGATGTTTGTACAGTACGATTAGTTATATTTTAAGATTTTTTTTTTTTGGGAAAATTAAATATTTTAATTAATTTTTGCTACACTAGATCGTGTAGTTTGATACAAATCATACAGTACGATGTATAGAAAAAATTAAAATATTTAAAAACATTTTTTACTCCCTCTGTGTGTGCACGATCACCAATCTAACATACATCATTACAAGGCTTGACTCAAGAAAAAAAATTACAGACTCATTTAATACAATCAATTCTACACAATCTTGAGTCATAAAACATTAAAGAAAAGTGCCTGGTGTACCTGGTATATTAATCAACATATAAAGAAATAAGCACTACAAATACTAGGAGAAATAAAAGATTAATAAATATTATTTGTTATCATCAAAATCATAAACTCAGAAGCCCAAGTTTCAATAACCCTAATATCACTTAGTGTACCCATAAAAATAGCAGCTAATTGAAGCGAACAACAAACACAAATAAGGGGGTGAATTGATTTGTGATTTAGAACTATGATAGTGAATTTTTAAAAAGATAATTACTCTTTTTTATTATTTTAAAATAAATTCAATGAAAAATGGTTTTTTTAAAACTTTTTTAAATGAAAATAGTAAATTTCAATACAAAAAAATATTTCAAGTATAATGATGCAAATAGTAAAATACTCTTTATGATTCTACTAACTATATATTTTCACAACATGTATATATGATTAAGAGCAAGGTAAATTTTTCTCTTGTATCACATAATCAGTTTAGAGATCAAGTATGATACCAATTTCTATTACGACACATTGCAAATTAAAAATCCTATAAAAATAATGTAGTGGAGTAGTGAAATAAAAAGATTGAAGGGTGTAAATAGATTCATTCAGTTTTGGCACTTACACTTAAATCTTTGCCTCAAGTTATTAACTCAAGATTTCATTACTTTCTCTTAATGGAAATTAGGTAGAAAAGCCTCTCTCTTTAATGGGTATTGGATAGACTAGGTGATTAGCTGGCTCCCCAATCCAGGCTGTGATAAGTCCAGATTCTGCACTATATTAGTTAGGTTCGGAATACTATGGTTTAGTGTCCAAATTTAGATTTTGGATCTCAGGCGGATCTTGGATCATAAGACCACAACCTCCAGGAATATAATATCAAATTTCTAATAAAATGCTCAATTTTAACTAAATCTTCTTTCAATCCAAAATATAAAGCCCAACACTTAGATTAAGTTGGGACACTTTCGAATGGTTTTGGAATCTTAAAGTGTCTCCTACTCTTCTTTCCTTGAATTTGTTAATAAATGCTCTAATTTGATCCAATCCACTTGAAATAAAATAATCCACTTCCTTTGATATCACTCCTAGAAAATCCTTATCAAACTTTTGTCATTATTCTAATCGAGAGTATTCATAGGAAATTTTAATTTTTTATGATGTAATTAACTACGAGGGCTTGCGCTTGTATGAGATTTAGAACCGTATCAAATTTTGAAATTGATTTTCAAGACTCACATGATATTTCTTTTAGGAAATCTAAATCATAACGATCATCATTATCATAATCATATGATGGCTAACGGATGATATGCTCTTTATTCAAAAAGATTTATTATGTGTTAACATCAATTTGAATATGAAGCTAAAGATCATCTCCTCTTGGTTATCATGGTCTGAATTTAGATTAAACCTTATCTTGATCCTCCCGGGGTCATATGTGATTCTCCCTTAAATCAGACTACGATACCATAGAAAAATTTATAATTCTAGATCTGAACCCATTAGGAGATTTTATTTCAGCCTTTCGAATTGGTATATCATCTCTAATGGTTTGTTCAACTTCAGGATTAAAATTTAAACTTAGTTCCAATTTTTACAGAAGTAATTTTCAAAGCTCATATTAGTATTCTTTGGAAAAGTTCAACCAATAACGATCATTATCGTCATGCCCGAATAATTACCAAATAGTGTTATCTTCTTTCTTTGGGGAAATATATCATTTGTTCATAAGATTTTGGGCATGAGATCAACAATAATCTACTTAGAATACCATAGCTAGAAATTAGATCGAACTTCATTTTCATCTTTTGAGGTCATATGCAGTTCTATCTCGGATCTGATTATGATATTCAAAGTAGGATTTATAATTTTGGATTTGAATCATATTTTGAAATTTTATCTCCACTTCTTGAAGTGGTATGACTTATCTAATGGGACATTTGATCTCAAAATTTGAATTTAAAAGTCTATTTAAACTTCCAAAGAAAACTAATATTTTTTAAAACCTATTTTCAGAAATTCCACCAACATCTACTGTCAGAATTCATGTATTATTTTTTATTTTCTTAAGCGATCAAGCGATGATGATACAAATTCTCAAATTACAATGGGAATAGTATCATAATAAATTTTATTATATGCGGAGACATTTATAATGTTGTATTCTATTAGAATCGGTATATACTATATATTTAAATAAATATATAGTAAGTTAATACAAAGTATAAATTATCTCCTTTGATGATAATATGCTAATGTTGATTGAACTTACACCTCATTAGGTGATTACAGATTTGGAGGGTTTAATCTGAGCAACATATTGAAGGTTTATACATATCACCAAGATTAGAAGCGGGTTGGGTTTAGGTTGACTCATATGGTGCCTAGTTAGTTTTGGTTTGGACCCGAACCTGACCAGTAATACAGCATTGATATGCTATTACAAATACATAATCACTATTATGGGTTAGTACAATATATGAGATCTTGGAAAAGTGATGATGTTTGGTTTTTGGGGCAAAGGTGAAATGGTTGCTTACTTATATATCAGGAGAAGTGCTTATCAGTAAACTGTTTATCAATACTTTTGTTCTTTAGTTGTCATGCCATCCTTTTAGATTTGCACAGAATTTAACCCCTAACCTTGACGTAATGTACGCAGCTCATCATAATCTGTTGGTTGGGAGCTTTTGTTACTAATTAAGAGGTCTTGAGTTCAAAGCTTGCGTATGAGATGTGTCTCAGTTTGCCTTAATTGACTTAAATATCAAAAAAAAAAAAAAAAAACATGATTTAATGCTAAGAAAAATTTCAGCCAATTTATGATCATATAGATCAACTAGAAATTTAACATAAATAATAAATTAATTTTTTGGATGCATCCATTAATTTAATTTAGGATTTATTGCTAATTATGTACTCTGCATTGCCAATGTATCATTTTAACTTATGATTTATTGCTAATTGTAGGATTTTTTTGTTATTTTTTATGATTAAAAACCACTTGTGCAAGAACATATGCCTTACTGGTTAAATTAGAATATTACATCTCAAAATTTATGTATTTAAGTTACAAACTCTATGATTCATTGATGAGGGTTTCAAAGAAATAAAAATAAAATAAAAGGATTAGAGAAGTAGGCAAGAGGATCATTTCTATTCAATCGTCATGTATTTTGAATTTTGCAATCAATTTTATATTGATTTTGAATTGAGAATTAGCAAAAGAATTTCTCACTTAAATAGCATGTTCTGAAATGTTGGCACGCAACAACAATAATTATCAATCATTAGACATTACTTTTAATGTTAGTTTCTATTGAATGAATAGTATTTGTGATTTCCCCAATATTGATGTAGTGGATCATCGGAGGACTCGACCTGCAAGAGGGATTTTGATCCCAATCCAGGGAACAAGAAGAACACAAGCTCTAAGGCTTCAAAGAGTATAATATTTCATTCAATGAATTCAATCCTTTACATTAGCCAACTATTTAAAGAGTAAAATAGAACTATCTAGAGCATTAAAGGTAAACTAGTCCTTAAGCATAATAAAAGCTAAGATGTTCCTACATCATTCTCCCCTTGTGTCTAAAAGTGCTCGACTCCGTCGAGATGCGTTATTGGAAGGGAGGTAGTTGCAAAAAATTAGATTCCTGGATCAAAAATTTTATTCTCTATAATTCTCTCCTATGGAGTGGTCTTTTGGAAGTCCACAAAACGTTTCAATAATATCATGTTGGAAGAAGCAATATCAGCACTTCCTCCAAGGAAATCTGGGAGGGCAGACGCAAGGGCATTAAGGTATTGACCAAACTCATTCCCCATAATCTTGAGATAACCTTCTCCACCTAATCCCATAGTTACTAGCCTTATCATTTTGTGTAAAGCTATTCCCTGATCTGTACGAGGTGGCAATGGTCTATCCAGAGCCATAAAGTTGAACATATCCTTATCCATCAACCAGAATGCAATTGTCTTGTTACCAACAAGAGATTGATCATGTCTTTCAGTATACGCAATACATTTCTCTAACCATCTCCTATTTTTAAGTGTGTGCACAATTTCTCCCATCCTCTACTTCTCATCTTGTAATTTAGGAATTTCGATCCATTTATCAGGAACTGCCATTTGAAGACAGTAATCAAATCCAATGCCACCATCTTCAATAGGGATGCAGAATGTTGGCATTCCACTAGCATATTCACCCATGCTAATAGCCTCAAGGTACAATCAATGACTAACATCATTCACAAGCATCAAATAAACTATCACATCGCATCAGTTGCCAAACCAAAATTTTCACTGTTGTTCCCAGTAAATGCTACCTGCAAGCCACAATGAGTATACATCATTGATGTCACACCATCCAATTTTTACTCCACCCTCTTCAAGTGGGGTTCAGATCCTGTAGTGACATATTGTCGAACAGTTTGAGAGCATTGCGCTGGATCGACTTTGACAGTAGAATTCTGACTAGAAATTTTCACACTGTAATAAAAATACTCCGAGTACCACATCCAGTAGCATTGCCATAAACTTCCACGTCATTTATATTTATTTCAGGAATGCTAAAGACAAGAAGATCATGACATAATGTGAGAAAGGAAGCCTCTGATATGAAAATATCATTGTGTTCATCTTCATCATTAACACATTGAGGAGGGTATGGATCATTTATGCATATATCCTCAACACTGGAGTCAAAACAGGCTGCAAGACTGGAATCTAGTCGTGAGAGATCGAGCTCAACATCTGGAGCAAAATCGCGAGAGCAGAGTGGGTGTTCTGTCTGAGCGGGCGGCAACGGAGGAGTGGTAGTGGTATTATTTTGGCCTGTTGTTGCCTCCGTTGTAATATTTTCACCCACATTCATCTGACCAATTAAGGCTTGGATAGAATCATTTGCAGGGTGACTTGTTTAAACAGGTAAGGAATGCTGCGCCGAAGATGCCAATGCATGAGCATGCTCACTAGATTTTTCAGCTTCTGAGATATTGCCTTGAGTGGTGAGCTGAGAAGGTTGAAACAAAAAAGCTTCACCTGAGCTAGGCTATTAAAAATAGCATGGTCAATTTGTTTGGATTCAGAGGATTCCATTTGTAGCTTAGTGCTCTCACCCTCAAGAGAGAAAAGTATGCGCACAACGGGCGGTTCCAGCTCCCAACTACTATTCATTTCCTGAGATACCTGTTTAGCAGCATCCTCGATTTCTGATGTTGGTGGTAATTCATCCTTTCCATCTGATAAATTTAGAACAGCAGTCCCAATTCAAGTATCATACTGAGCGGGCGGCAACGACAGAGATCTAGGAGGGTTAGAAGTAGTAGCAACCGGAACTAGCGGTGGAGGACATGTAGGAGAATCAGATGAAGCAAGAAGCGGTCCAGTGAGCTGAGTAGAGGCAGAATCGAAAACAACAATGGCAGTTGCTTCTTCGGCTACCAGATCCCGATCGGGCAAGAGACAAACGAAGCCACGAACGCGTCGGGTCGGCGAATCGGCGGCTGGGGTATGGGAGTCTGGTCGGCGAGTGCCTGGTCGGCTACTGTCGGTGAAGACGGATCGGCGGCAGGTCATCAGGTTGGGAGTTTTGGAGACCAGCAGGTTTGGCTTGGTTGCAAGCCTGGATCGAAGAGTGGAGTAGGCCGGCTGGTTTGGCTTTGTTGCAAGCCTGGATCGAAGAGTAGAGTAGGCCGGCGATCGGAGCGGCGAGTGCAATTGGTTGGAGGTCGGAGACGGGAATGGTGTCATGCGGGTTTGGAGCATATCCCACTTCCGGAGATGTGTCTATTAGAGCGGAATCGAGCTGGAGCGGATCAAGATCGCAGTTCCGTTTGCGAGGCAAAGTATACAGAGTTTGGGAATCTAGCAAAGGACGTTGGAACGGAGGAGGATCGCGCCATCGGAGCGAAAGCTCGAGTGGCAGATATTCCGGCGGAGGATGACGCCATCAGAGAGGGAGTTCGAGCGGAGGGTAGTAATCAACGACGATGGGAGAATGGCGGGACAGATGGCATTTGCGTGGAGCAAATGAGGAGAGCGAAGAAGAAGAAGAATACCTCGGTATGGTTGTCGACAACATTCGCATCTTCCTTGTTGCCCGAAGGTTTCTGTCAATCCTATCAAGGTTTCTGTCTACCTGATCGAGTGATTCCTTCGCTTGAGCTTGGTAGAAGGCGATCCGGCTTTGAGCATCGTTGATAGCCCACCTTCCTTGGCGTCGATCGTCGTCGACCGCCAATCTTATTCTGTGGCTTCGATCGTCGTCGACAGCCGACCTTCTTCCGCAGTCCATCAATCTTCACAAGCTCCAGGATCTGATACCAACTGATGTAGTGGATTGTCGGAAGACTCGACCTGCAAGAAGGATTTTGATCCCAATCCAGGGAAGAAGAAGAACACAATTAATCTCTAAGGCTTCAAAGAGTATAATATTTCATTCAATGAGTTCAATCCTTTGCATTAGCCAACTATTTAAAGAGTAAAATAGAACTATCTAGAGCATGAAAGGTAAACTAGTTCTTAAGCATAATAAAAGCTAAGATGTTCCTACACATATATTACATCTATAAGTATATAAAACTTTGAAGACTAAAAATTATTTCAGTATGTCTCGATACACTTTGCATCACAATAATAAGACAAACTTTATAAAATTATAGGATAAATAGTCAATATTTGAAGACATTTAAAATCTTTGATAAGAGAAAATTAATCCATTTTGTAATTTTTTAATTTTTTATTTAAATAACCTTTAATTTTTAAAAACTTTCTTAAAATTATGAATAACATATCTTATCATCCTGACAATTTTTTTTTTTAAATTTAAAAATATTCTTAAAGTTGTCAAAATAAAATCAACATGTTTTTTCTATACAGAAATATTACTTTGAGACAAAATTTCTGTTTGGTAGTCAAGACTAGTTGAAAAATCTCTAATCATAAGAGTTTTATCTAAGCCCAATTCCTTTATTTATTTTTTAAAATTTTTACTCTTCCACCCTTTTCAACTATTGTTGTTGATGCCTACCCCCTCTCTATATTTTTTCTCATCTCAGCCCTCAGCCCTCAGCCCATTCGCTAAACTCCAACACTATCCTCTTGCCCTCACTTTTTATCTCTATCAAGAATGATTAAAAATATATATATATATATATATATATATTCAATTTGTTATATTGAATGCAAGTCATCAAAATGAAGTCTCTTTTATTCTAAATATACATCACGAGATGTATTTGAACCTAACTCATATATTAGTATGTTAAGGAATATAATGCATGTAGTCCATAAGTTTTTGAGGAAGATATAATAACTGATATGTGTCACTCTGAAATTGAAGAAACACTAAATGAATAATATATTAGATTTTATTCTCTAATTGTAGATGTTGAGGTGTGTTTACAGGATTGTTGCAAGAGATATTTAAAATTATTTATAGTTGCACTAATTTGACCTCATTTTTAAATAAAGTTGACTTCATTCTCTTGAGCTTAATGATAGCACCGAGATGTTAAAGTAAAGAAACACTAAAAAAAAATCACTATGGAATCTCTTATATGAAATTTTAAATTTCCCTTAAAAGAATTTGAAAATATGTTAAATATCCCCAAGAATGTTCCCTAAAAATTTGAAGCCAATTAGATGCTTCTGCATGAAGTAATTTAATAAAATACAGATATACAATTTACCATGCCGAAAGGTCTCCTCAAGTTGAATCCATAGAGGGCTTAGTCAAGGAAATTGGCTTACTGTGTGAGGATATATTATTTTTCAAAGTTTAAGTAAAATCCTTAAATTAAATCCTCTAGATATACACACTCGGCATGGACTTTAACACACAACTATGTAATATTGGCCACTTAAATAGTGGCGGGCCCTCATATAGGGTGACACTAATATCAACCGAGAGATTAAACTGTTGTGATATAATGGTTCAAAATCACGGGATGGGAGCAAGGATCTTGGTTCGGCTAAATTACAGTCATTGTTTGAATTTAAATTGAATGGAGATTTATGACATCATCTTCAACCTCCCACTTTCATTTTAATCCACACACACTACTTTGATTGATCCAATGAATCTATTCCATGGATCTTGCTTAAACTGATTTAGAAGTATCTATCATCTGATAAGAAATCTTCAATTCAACTACTTCATTGCCATGAATTAAAGGGTTTCCATCAGAAGGCCTATCTAATTAGGGGATCAAGATTGAAAATTTTTTATATTTAGTGGTTAAATGAACAGGCTTTTGGTGCAGGCGCACTCGATTAGACCTGAGGAATAATTCCTCTTCAAATACCGAGACCATGGGAGCAGTGGATCGAGAGTTGGTATTTGGCTAGAGTGGACCCATCTGAGCTTACTCGAATTCACATGGGAAACTCTCTAAAAGGCTGCGGAAACTTAGAGAGAATTTAGGAACACTCTATAAAGCTTTAGAAATCAAAAAGAAGAACCTTGCTATTCAAATTTTAAAGTATTAATAGATGGATTACATATGTATTTGTCTCAAATTTTAGATAAGGAGGTCTTTCCAGGTGGTTAAGACTGTTGGGGATGGTTCATGGACATGTAAGCATATTACAGAAGGAGGAAATGCCCATGAGGTCAGGTGGAACCAATTATATTTGAACCAATATAAATAAAACCTATTCTAGACCATTCTAACAAGCTCAGGCAAGACCATGAGCTAGCATTGGATGGGAAGATGCCTAGGGTATATGGGAAGATAATGAAAGAGTTTGCTCAGTCTAATTTGAACTGGACTAAGAGATCGCTCATTGGAAATTGATTTTGAACACTTGGGTTAGCCAAATTGGATAACCCAAGCTATTCTATTGGCTGGGCTTGTTTAGTTAAGTGCAAGGAACCTATAGGCACCTAATCCATTTATTTGCTGAATAGACAAATTGGCCGAAAACCACATAGCTATACTTAGTAGTAAAACACTTAGGAAAGCCCACATACGACGAAGATCTTTTGTTGCTGTCGGAATAAGTAATAAGTAGAAGTCCAAATCCTATTGACATAGATCTTGATTTCTGTATTGAATAGAAATCTCTCCCCCAGTAATGAAATTCCACTAGCTATGAGAAGAAAATCAATAGAGTGGTGCGCTTTCCTTTCCCTTTGAATGAGTAGATCAGACCGCCCCTGTGCTTTATTCAATGCTCCTGAAGTCCGAAAAAAAAAGGGGGGGACTGACGCTCTTTTACCTGGGCAATGATCGGCTACTGTTGGGATCGGTCCGAAAGGAAGGAAAGCTACTCCGGAGACTGGTCACTAAGCCTGAGTGCCTGCTCAGGTAAGAAAAGAAAATGCTAACGCACCACAGGAATCACCCACCGTTAGCGGGCTACAGTGAAACCATCTGCCTCCTTCGACTGGAGGTCAATAGCGGAGGGGGATTCTTGTTGGCTGACGAAATGGCAAGGGCGAGTGCCACAGCTGACTCTTCCTCCATACTTTCCGTAAAGCGAAGTTTTCTAATTCTTAGAAAAGGGAAAGAAAGGCGTGGAGCGTTAACAACTTCCGAAATGAAGGAGACTAAACAGGAACAAGAGGGATCCACCGAATAAAACCCTTCCCTTTTCTTCGGTGGATTAGCCAAGATAGATTTTTTTTTTTAGGTTTAGCTCATTTAAATTACTTTGGGTTCACCTGAGTTAGACCAATAAGCTAAACTAGGTGGGCCTAAGGGCAAGGGTTGTTTGGGGAACCAATAGATTTATTTGAGGGATTTGGAGGCCATGGGTTCACCTACATTTGATGAATTCAAGTAGGAGACCTATATGGACCCTTTGGTCAACCATGGTTGAGCTGACTAAAGGGTTGGGTCCAATGGATTCCAAATGACTAATGGAGGTTGCTGAAAGAGGTTTTAGGGCATCCCAAGGTCACCACATGATGAAATGCATGTATAGGTTAAATTGGGTTTAATGGTGATTTTTGTCAAATATGGTCAGACATGGCTCATAATGGGCCCTAATAGATTCAATCATGTTTAGGTAAGGGTTTATGTGGCTTCGAGTGGTTTAGAATGACTTGGTTTATAATTTATACATGTTTAATGTTTTAAGTTAAATGAATTTCATATAGTCAAAGTTTCCAATCTTGGTTAACAAAGGACAACCATGAGTCCATTTCGATTTAGACTCGTTCAAAGATGACTATAGGCTTCTTAGTGATTAAAGTCAAGCCTTGGATTGAAGTTTACAAAAAAAAAAAAAAAATTCATGCATATAATGGGGGTTTAGGATTTAATAGTCTCTTTGATCAATCATGGTCAACCTAGGTCAACCATGGTCAACCTTCAACCCAAATGAGATCGAATCATTGTAATGATGATTATTAGAAAGTTTGTGTATGTTGTCAAAACTAAAGGGACCAGCCCGAAGTTAACTAAGTGTGGGCTCCAAAATTTTGGCCCAGGCCTCCGCTTGCGACTGTTTTGCTTTTTGCTTCGGCGAGTGAGTTTTAACAGATTTAAGTTCCGGGGTAAATTTTGGAAGGAAGATGGGTTTGTAAATAAGACACTACCCATAGATTTCGCCCTCATTTTGCGAGGACTTTATGATCTGAGTTCTGGTTTCCTATAGGTGCAAGCCCCTATAGTTAATTACCCCTCTCGATCATGAGAGAGAACTTTCGATTAAGGCTAGTCGTCAATCATATACGTATAATGTACGTGTTATCTGGCATATAGTAGCACCATAGGTTTGGATATGGGAATTTGGAAAGTTTAGTAATTAAAATTAGAAATTTCACCATCTTGCACTTAAAGTGGATGGTGGGGGAATGGATGATAGACCTGATCAAGATCCCATGGTTCCGTCGTTCGGACCATCGTGGTCCCTGGTCTGCTTAGTTAGAGGAGGTAGTTGACCCAACCTGATAGAAGGATTCTTGTTGGAAGCCATGGATTGATTCGTCCAAGGGGACCATATAGACCTGGGGTGAATGTTTGTCTAAGGAGACAAATTTGAATAAACCTTAGTTGACAGAGGACTTTGTGCTCTATCGATCATATCCTATTTATTCATATCTCAAGGATTTGATGCTAATAAGGAACGTATCGGCTCTAGCCATAACAGGTATTTCATGATGCTATTTGGTGGCAAAATCACTCGGTTTAGAGGGCCCCAGGTCATAACTGTTTATCCTGCAGTACCATTGGCAGCAAATTACTCAGTTTAGAGGGCTCCGGATCATAACCCTTTATCCTGCAGTGCACATATCATGTCCTTACTAGCAAGAGATCGTTTGAGAATGGATCCTAATGATATTTTCTACTAGGCATTAGCTCTATATGAGCTAAAGTAAACTTTAATTTGTTTACCCCGACAAACTATTGCGGAGGGTGGATGTATTTTTCTTTAAGTTATTTGATAGTTATATTTCAATTTTAAATATTTTTGAGATTTTGAGATTTTTTGGATTTTGTGGGTATTTGAGAGGCATTGCAAGACATTTAAAATTAACCCCTCCGGTTGAGATTAGCATTCAATATGACCATCATCGGGGTGTTTGGGTTCATTTTCATTTAAATAAACCTTATCGATAGGGGATCAGGTTTCGTGGGTTTTATGCCCTTGTTTGTTAATTCTGTTGATTATAGGCCTTGAATGCCTAATATAAATGTATTAAAACAAATATACCGGTCATCACAACCGTATATTTGTTTGATGGTTTGAACCTTGTTGACTCCTATTAATCCGTATAAAATGATCAAGTTCAAATTTGAATTCACTTGTCGACCCTAGACATCATGTGTGTACAAATAACATGCTCGTAGGGGCCCATATGGGTTTTTTGATTGTATTTACCCCTTTGCGTACCTATGTGCATACAAACTAAGGTGCATGTGCAGGGGTATTTTGAAATATTTGTAAACTCCTTCTATCCACTTGCATGGATGTTGTGGATCCAGTAACGTGTCATTATGGATTGTAGATATCTTATGTTTGCTTGTATAAGTGTTGCAGATCCGGTGGCATGTTATTGTAAATTGTTGACGCCTTTTGTCTGCTTGTATAAATGTTGCATATCCTGTGGCGTATCGTTGTAGATTGTAGATGCCTTTTTTCTGCTTATATAAGTGTTGCAGATCCGTTGGCGTGGTGTAGCAGCTTTTGAATAGACATGTTTGCTGCTTTGTACAGGTAGATTGGCGTGCACTGCTCATTGCTCTTCGTTTGTGGATTGTAGTACATTAACGAATCTCTTGCTTTTGGATGTACATGATTTCATCTATTGCAGTGCTTCTATATTTGCTTACAGACAATTTGTTGTATGTTCAAAAAACTTCTTACAGCAACTTGTATGCATTGGCACTTGATGTAGTCACTTTACATCTTGCTTGTGGACAATAGACTGGGTGTACTATGAGTCTTCCACACTGGCACGTGGATACTTGCACTTGTTGAATCTCTTTTGTATTTGCTCGAGGATAACACTTTGTGGATATGATAAGTTCCCTATAGCAGTTTATAGGTTTTTTTTATTATTTGTTACATATCATACATCTTTATTTATAGGAGGACGATGTATCTAGCTGCCATTGGATGGTTGTTGGTCGTGGGGTGCTATCATGTTCTTTGCGATGATAGCCAGTAGGTTCTTTACATTTACACTTACTACTGTCACTTGTAGATGAACAATATTTGTGTTAGTTCTTTTGCATTGTGCCTCTTTTATGATGTTCATCGGTTAATACTTGTAGGCACATTGTGCGTTGCTCAGTGTTGGCCCCAAAATTCTACAATGATCACTTCCTTTATGTTTGTATTTGATAAGGATACATGCTTACCATAGTATTGTCACAACTGGTATGGATAATCATTGTAAGCTTCTATGCTTATCATATCCATAGTAGAGATATTGCTAGATCTACAATTCTGCTCATGAGCATACCACTGCACTACCCATGGGTAAATCATTGTACGCATTTAAGAATCTTGCTCTCATTTTACATTTTCAGTTGATGTGTACATTCCATGTATTATTCATGAGCATATCATTATATACTTCTTGTCATCATTCAAGAATATTTCATTCAGTATTTTATAAATCCATTATCATGTGGCATGTTTGTGTGTAATTGAGAGTTGATTTACCACAAGTCTTTAGCATATGCTTGTATATGAATTGTCACAATCATTCATGCTCCTTGTAGATTGTTCAAGCCAAACATTTGCATGAACTTTCACTACCATTTGTGAGTGAATGATGCCAGAGATCATAAAATCTTTATTTTCCTTGAACATAGCTTGTAGTTTGAAAGGAACTTCATTATTTGGATGATAATTTCACCATACATCTTGTGTCGATTACTCGACACCAATCATCTTCAATCACTTAAGAGCATGATAGAGGTACATTGCTTCTACTCATGGCATGCCACATTTTTGTTCAATCAATTGCTATATATGAGTGAGTTATTCCTTATGCTCTCAAAACAACTATAATGCTCCAAAGTTCTCATATGATTGCTTCGTAACCAAGCCATACTCTTTCACCATTTTCTTTTTATGTGCTCACCAACATCTACATTACAATGGATATGATAATTGCAATTTTTTTATTGTCCAAAAATATAATGTTAAAGCATGTGATCAATTTATACATGAATATTTGATTTTATCATTCACATAATACATGATTTTTTTTATGCTTTAATCCAAGTTAGATTTAAAGTTAATTATTCAATGCTCATTTGAGTCCAATCTTAAAGTTTCAAATTATTTGTATTTGGTTCACTTGATGTTCCAACAAAACTTGGTCCCAATTCATGTCCTTGCTTGAGTTCAAGTAGCAAGCTTAAGTTATATGTCCCATGTAGTCCTTGCAAGTTCAAGTTTGAGTCCTTATTCAATTTGTCAAAATTTTGTTCAAGTCCGGTATTTTAGTAAAAATTTCGGCAGCCTCCTGACGTCTCCCCTGTTTGGTGGAAAAACGAAGAGGCTACCTTCCCCTCGACGCTACGTGAGCGCTTCAGGTAGGTGTCAAAATAACACCGCGATTGCAAATATATTTTTTATCCTCGCTCGCTACATGAGAGTTTAAGGGTTTTTTTTTTTATTGTTAAAGAGCACAATTTATTTTCCCCCTCTGTAGTATGTGAGTGTTTGGAAGTACTTATTATATATATATTTTTATCCCCCTCGCTGCAAGCGCCGAACTGGTTTTCCTCCCTACAATGTTACGTGAGCGCGTAGGGGGTTTGTCGGCCTGTTGCAAGCATTAAAGAAGGATTTTAGGTCATCATAGGCACCGTGCCAGTTCTCTCCCTTCAATGATGCGTGAGCAAGTAGGGGGTTTTCTGTCCGGTCACAAGCCACGAGAGAAGTGTACAAAATAATACTTATTTTAAATAATAATAATAATAATAATAACAATCATTATTATTATTATTATTATCATTACTATTATATTTAATAATAATACTATCAAAATGACAGGGGTAACAGCAGTAGGTCGGCGCTGAGGGGTTGGAGCAACCTGTGCAACAGGAGTGGTAGGCACTGGTCGCCTAACTGTAGGATGAACGGGGGAAACTGGAAGTGGCATTGACACTAGTCATCTAGCCTCAGGGCAAACTGGCTGCACAAGTATGGGAATGGGATGAGCAGGTGCCCGGGCTGTATGCCAAGCAACTGGACATCCAAAAGGGCGTATGGCTGCATGTCCTCTCCTTTAGGGAGGAGAGAATGCAATAGCCTTAGCCGGGGTGTATCCGCCAAGAGTGACAAATGTCGAGTCAGTGAAGGAACCAAAAGTGACCCCTCGAGCGGGTGGACTAGAAAGTAGGGACTCATGAAGAGTTACCTGCGTATCCGAGATAAAGCTAAAAGTTACAGAAGGAACAAACGAAGATATGACATTGCTGCCAAGAAATGAAATTTTAAAGGTTAGTTAGAATTAAAATCATGAAAGAAGAAAGTTATGGATAAAGATGGATAAGGATGGATAAAGGATGGAATAGCCTGCTAGGCTGCAAAGAAGTAGAGTAGAGAAGAGTCCTAGTTAAGGGGAAGGAACCCTAACTAAGGAAAGACCCTAACTAAGAGTGGGATGGACCTAATCTAAGGAGTAACAATCCTGAAGTATACACAAGAAACTATAATATAGAATCCAAAGATGGAGAGAGAAACTGGTCCCATCATGGTAGCCAGAAACCTGTGGTCCTCTAAAAGAACACCGCTCATGGGGTTCGGATGCAAAGGGTACTACCGCACTATATTGGAGGACAAAATGATCATAGGTCTTTACACTCGACATAAGCAGACCAATGGAAGGGCAGATTAGATCGTACATATGACTGACCATTGAGGATACCGTCTCTCGCCAGTTCACCCTTATGAGTAATAATATACATGAACTGATCAAAACAAAGGGTTTTTCTCACCTGATACATCAGCTCAGATGGGGTTTAGTAGATTGTGGAATTCAGTTTCTTAAAGGTGCAAGCCCCTGTGGTTAATTACATCTCAGGCTGAAGCCTGAGAAAACTCTCGATTAAGGATCATACATTATCCATTCAAAGTGGGATAAGCATGAGGGTATAAACTAAGAAGTCCTACTCAAAAAGAAAGAAAGGATTCAAAGGGATTAATCAACATGTAGGGTTCATACCAGCATTTGGAGGGACTAAGGAAGTGAAAAAAAAAATTGGAGAAAAGAAAAATCAAGCATTCAACACATACGTGAGAGAAAAGACGGAGGTGACATCATTCTGTGATGTGGATAAGTAGGATTTAAAGTCCCTAAGAGAAGGGACCTATCCACTATTTAGGCATACCACGAGACCGAATGTAGTATCCTCAAATCCTAAATCTAAGTTGGGTTTAGTGTTCTACAAAAAATACTAAGACCCATTTCCTAACTAATGTAGTGTAAAACCTGGACTTACCCCGACCTTAATTTGGAAGCCAGCTAACCACCTAATTGGTTCAAAATCATGCTATCAATTTTTTTATGAAAGATGGATGGGTGGTATAGTATTTTGGAAATAAGACCGACATCTAGAGAGTTTCCTATCCTAGCGCCTCGAATTTTCTTAATTTTGCTTAACGGGTCTTTAATTATTGTCCTTAGGTTGTCACTACATTGAGTGGGATTAAATTTGAGTTTTGAACTAACCTTTGAGGTAGCAATGCATGGAGTACATAAAAGCAGTAAAAGCAGTAAACACACAATGTCCTTAGACCTAGGAGAGCCTAAACTAAGTGCTCGTGCATCCTACATATGTAAACTATAATAAAAGTAAAGTAACTAAGCTTAATGAAATGATTAGTGAATGATTGGGACTCAACCATTCACTAATCCAATTTCCCATGATTTATCTTCACATGCACAATCTATGTTTAAAATTTCATAAATAATGGATCTCTTGAAATTAAGGTTTAAAATATAAGTAATTTTAAAGTAATTTAAAAATACTTACAAATATAGAGATTTTGGAAAATAGTGTAATTAAAAATAATTCAATTTATAATAAATAAATATTTGGGAGACCCACCAGCCACCCTAACAAGGTTTAAAAATAATTTGAAAATAATATGTAATTTGAAAATAAATATTACAATAATTATCAAAATAATATTAAAATACCCAAGTAATAATATAAAATAGAAATATGCTAGAATAGAAAGAATTAATTTCTAA
>NW_021431114.1:49928-71574 GCF_001605985.2 Dendrobium catenatum | reverse complement strand
AATAATTATAAAATAATATAAGAAAAGTATTTTTATTACTTTTTAAATAATTTACTAAATATATATTATTTTTATTAAACTAATTTTAAAATGAAGAGGATGAAAATATGAATGAAACAATATATTATAAAAAATGTTTTGCTCAAAAATAAATTTTTTATGATTTTTTGAAGCTTTCTAATTTAAAATATGTTTAAAAAAAGTTTTAAAATCACTTTTTAATTAAAAAAAATGGTGGCGGCTGAGTGCGCCACGCTCGGCACCGAATTCTTCATGTGATTTCGGGAAACCAATAGCAATGATTGCTAGCAACATAATTATAATCCCGCGCGACTTTAGCTAGCTTAGCGCGGGATCTAAACCGTCAGATCATCGCGGTTTCGAAATGAACGGTCCAGATTGAGCCTGGCAAAGACTCTGACCGCACGATCAGACCTGTAGTCGAGCGGATACCATGGAACGGACGGATCTGGATAATTGATCGTGCGATCAATGGTCCAGAAAATATACAGAGAGGCTACGTTTCAAAGAAACCCTAGATAGGGTTTTTCATCTCGTTCTCTCCATCGGGTGGTAAAAAATTAATAAAATTTTAAATAGGAGTTCTATGCATAAACAAAAATCATGGTGATATCTTAGAATTTTTTAAAGTTCAATAAATACAATGCTATTTGGATCTAAGTTCTCTAATCTAGGGTTTGCAATATACCTCAATCCACATGGTGGATTCAGTCGATCTTTGGCTTATTGAGCTTGTAGACTATCCACGAATAAGTTCCTAGTTGATCTCGTGCCTTGATTCATATTGGATAGAGAGAGAGAATGCTAGGAAGGGAAATGGTATTGGGTTCGCCGGAGGATCACCGCCGGCGGGATCTTGGCGTTAGATTTGAGTTGGGGATGATGGAGAAGAGTCGTGGGAGTTCTCTCACCAAGTTTGGAGGCTAGGGATTGCTTAGAGAGAAAGTTCTAAGCCAAAGTATTTCCCAAACCTAATTTTCTTCTATTTAAAACCCTTAGACCTATCATGGACAGCTAGGATCGAATCCCTCTTTGATTAGGAGGGAAAATATCAGAGATTGGCCTTGGTTTTGAATCCCAAGGCATTAAGAGGGTTTAAATGCCATTAATGGGTCTTAAATCCACTTAAATAGGTTATTTTGACCTATTTAAGGCTTGGGTTGACCAAGTCAATGGTTGACCTGGTCAACCTAGTCAAATAGGTCAAGAGGGAAGTGGGTTTGAGCCAAGCTAATGTTTGAACTAATTATAACTTGATTTGGGCCCAAAGGGGCTTATTGGGTCAACCTGGGTTTAGCTGGTCAACCAGGTTGACCCAGGGCATTAGACTGGGTCCAATGGGCTGGGTCTGACCCACTGAGTCCAATGGAGGAGAGAAATGAGCCCTAGGAGCTCTGAAATTGATCTGAAATCAAGTACAAGGGAATAAGGATCAATTTGGGTCAGCCCTGGTTGACTTGGTTAACCAGGTTTACCAAGGACCTAGGTCTGGGCTCAATAGATTTGGCTTAACTTCCTAGACCCATTGGGATGGGTCCTGGGGTCTAACCTGGTCAAATTTGACCAGATCAACTCTCTGACCTGTATTAAGGGAAAAACAAGTCAACACGTGGAAGTAAAAATGAATGAAGCTTAACTTTGTTCTCCTTTTAAAGCCACGAATTGGAGCGTAATCAGGGCTAGTGTCGAAAGTTTCATGCAGAAATCCCGGGATGACACACGAGTCCAGCGGGTTCAACAGGATTTCAGGCGAGATTCACGGATGCTCTCAATAGATACGAGCTATGTAAATCTCCCTAGATTTTTTTGCTTCTTTTGATTATTTGTCTAGAGGTTAACAAAGGCCCCCCAATAAATATGGTACATAGCTAGAGCAAACCACATTTATTGCATGCTGATTGACTCTATAAATCTCTAGGTATTCACTCTATATATCACATAGAGGCCTTCATTTAGGTGATCTCCAAGAGCTTACTTGGACGTCACACTAAGAAGTTTAATAGATCACCATTTGTTTGGATATCACACTAAGATTTTTATTTATTGCATCTCCAAAAGTTCATCTTTGTTCCTTTGTGAATCTTTAAATGCATTTATAATCTTTAATATAGCTGATATATTCGTTATTGGTAAAGTACAGATCCATGGGATTGTGATAGAGTTATTTGTACTTAAATCTCTAGAGCACCACTCTATAGGTTGACAATGGTTGACATCATCACCACCATTTATTTTCTTTAATTACCTTGATCACTTTAGTTTATAGCCTTTTTGCATATGCTCAATATTTTTCTATCATTTGGATGTATCTTGGAAAAAATTTAAATATTTATTTGGGGATCTCAGCATGCTGAACGATGTCGACCAAAATAAATATTTAAAATGCCCCCAATCTTTAGGGACATTTGTAGATATCATCCAGGGTACTCATTTTGTGGCTTTAGCAAGAGTCCTGAGATTTTGATCATTCTGCCTTGTGCTTTGTACTACATATATTTATGAAGAATTACCTTATTTATCCTTACTAACTTGTCAGGTAGTTTTTGTACCTTCAGCCCTATGCTTCTTGCTTTGGCATGCATGCTGAAGGAGCAGATATCAATGACTTAAACCCTTAGGTTTGTGATAGGTCAATGGTAAAATTCATCAGTCCAAAATCTTGTGCATAATGGACTTGTTGATGATGGAATCCTCTTAGTTCAGCCTTGAGCTTTTCATGAACTTTAGGATAGTTTTTGTCTCTCCTTAGCTTTGTGCTTTGGAAAACTTATTGAAGAAGAATTTACTTTGATTTTTTGCTTTGTTCTTTGAGGATTTATTGAAGGATTTGCAGGTTCTGGATTCAGTATATAGTACCGAACATAGATAGTATCTCGATCCTTAACCACTTGAGCAAACCTTAATCTGAGTCACTTGAGTTCATCAAATCGAGAGAGTTAGGATTTGATAGCTATTTGTCCTCTAGTTGCTGGGATGGGGGTTCCTCTACTACGGCCTTTCTTATGCCTTGTTGAGTAGAAGGAGCTGCTAGTGATCTGGCCATATTTAGGCTTATTAGATCCAACCTTTTACATCCATTCAGGCTTCAAACTTGTGCTATGGGAAATGCGCTTCCCAATGCTGATTTTACTGAAGATGGTAGATTCAGAGTTCTCCTTTGTGGTTGAAAATTTGGAGCCTATGCATATTCGGTAGTTGCTCGAGACCCCTCCTTTCCATTAGAACTTTGATTCTATAGTCATTTAGGAGAATTCTTTAGACTACGACTTGAATAGGTCAAGTCAAATTGGACTTCGTTCTTCCTAGAGTCTCTACTAACGGGTTGACAAAGCGGGGGTTCCACTACTACGGCCGTTCTTATGGTGTATTGAGTAGACAGAGCTGCCAGCAATCTAGCCATATTTAGGCTTGTTAGATCCAACCTTTTACACCCATTTGAACCTTAAGATTTAGGATGTTGAAAGACTTCAAGATGTTTTGGCTCACTTTGTTGGAGTGTGTAGCCTCAATAAATTCTTTCTTGACTTTTTAGTCTTGGTTCATTTGGAGAAGGTAGTGTCTCTAACTTTAAAAAGATTACTTGCATATACTTTGAAAAATAAGTATTTGTATTCTTTAGCATAAAAGAATATTTAAATTGATAATTTTAAATATTTATTCAAGGATCTTAGCATGCAGCGTGATGTCGACCTGAATAAATATTTAAAATATCCCTATCTCACATGGACATTTCAAAATAGAATAAATTTGATATTTGTGATTTTAAATATTCATTTGGGGATCTCGGTGGGTAGCACAAATAAATATTAAAAATGCCCCTATCTCTCAGGGACATTTTGGATAGGTTTTCTATTTTTGAGATTTTAAATACTTATTTAGAGATCTAGGCAAACGACACGATGTTGACCCGAATAAATTTTTAAAATGCCCCCAGTCTGATGAGGGATTTTGAAATGTATTTTTGATATATAAGAGAATTCCAAAATATAAGCTTGCATTGATAAATGTGCATGCAATATTTTGATCATTATAAAGTATATTAGATATAAAATTTTTATGCATGATACATCTTTAAATGTCAGCTGTTGATAGGTGGCATAGGCCTCTGACCATTCAGATAGATCAACTGATACGCTCCTCCATGCTACATTTTCTCGATCATGAAGGGGCCTTCTCAATTAGATACAAATTTGCCACAAATTTTTTGGTGTGGGATGATTGGTCTTCTCAGCCCCAGTACCAATTCCCCTTCTTGAAATATTCGACGACGCACCATTTGATCAAAAGACTTTTCCATCATCCTTGATAAATTTCTAGTTTTTTTTAAGCTTGTAACCTGAGTTCATTAAGTGCATCGAGCTCTTCCAATTCTGAGGCAGGCATTTTTCTCTTGAGTGAGATCATTCTGGATTGCTATCTGAAGTGATGGTAGTTTAATCTCCAATGGTAATACGGCTTCAACACCAAACACCAATAAATAAGGAGTGGCTTTAGTTGGCATCTTGTATGTTATATAGTATACCCATAGTGCTTCTACCATCTTTGTATGCCATCTCTTTATTCTTGGTGAGGATCTTGTTCAATAATTTTACCAGCATCTTGTTGAAGGCCTCTGCCAAGCCATTTGCCCTTGGATTGTATATGGATGAATATCGCCAATCAATTTTGTTTCGCTCGATGAACTTAAATATTTTAATGCTCTTAAATGCTATGCCATTGACTGAGATCACACGACGTAGTACAACGAATATGTAGACGATATTAAGGGTGAAGAAATTGATCACATGCTCAGATGTGACCTATCTAAATGGAGCAGCCTCTGCCCACTTAGAGAAGTAGTCTGTTGCTGCCAGAATAAAGTAGTATCCCACTGATGATGGAGGATCTATTGCCCCGATTATATATGTACCCTAGCATTCAAATGGCCAGGATGCTACCATTGGGTGCAAAGGATTTAGAGGTTGATGCATAACATCACTATAGATTTGACATTCGTGGCATCACTTAGCGTGGTTAATATAATCTCTCATCATGGTCAATAAATAATAACCCATTTTCTTGATTTTAGCAGGCATTTTAGGACCTAACTGATGTGCTCCACAAAGTCAATTGTGGACTTCTGTTAGCACTTTATAAGCTTCCTTGGTCCCTAGGAATCTAAGCCACATTTTATCGAAAGCCCGGCGATACAACGTGTCATTAATAAATGCATATTGCATTGCCCTTTTTGGGATTTGTGCGGCCATAGATTTTTCTGTTGGGAGTTTGTTTTCTTTGAAGTAGTCAATTAATGGCTTCCTCTAATTATTTTCGACTTTAATATCTAAATAATGCCACCATGATTCTAAAGCTTGACTAGCTTTACACCTCTTGGCCATATGATATCCTTCCGAATAATTTTCCATAATGATCTGATAGAGAGGTTGAGGGTCAACTGGGGTTTCACCCTGCTTATTTGAATCTGGAATTCCCTCTGCATTTGGGAATTATAACAGAGCGGGCTCCAACATCCTGTGAGTGTAAACTCCAATGAATATAGACCTCTCCTCATTGATGTTTGTCATTTCTTTGGCCAATTTGGCCAAACAATCTACTTTAACATTCTGTCCTCGAGGAACTTGAGTTATTTCAACATTTGGTACTTACTTCAAAAGCTCAAGGGCTCACCGGTGATAACGGGCCAATTCAATTTTTCCAACCTTGTAAATATAGAGAACTTGATTTATTATAATATGAGAATCACCAAAGATTTGAAGATGTTAGATTCTTGCATCAATCGCAATCTCCAACCCTACTAAAAGTGCTTTGTACTCAACTTCATTATTGGTACGAGGTTCAGATAAATTGAATGAAAATCTCATTATGCCACCCTCATGTACTATAAAAAAGAGACCGATACCAGCTCATGCCCTTGTAAGATTTGGAGGACGAACAAGTTTAATCGATGATGCCCCATCGAAGTACATCTCTCAGAATGGTAGCTTTTCATCTTCCTCAACCTGCATAATTTTCTCTTCAGACAAATCATCATTTAGTGGAGAGTCTGCCGGGATAGGATGTGTGGTGAGAAAATCTGTCAAGGCTTGTCTTTTTACCGCCTTTTATGGCATATATGTGATATCAAATTGTAGTAATAGTACTTCCCACATGGCTAGAGGACCTATCAACTCTAGTCTTATCATCAAGAACTTCAGCGGATCGATCTTTGAAATCAATGTGATTCTGTGAGACAGCATGTAGTGACGAAGTTTCTGAACTGCAAAAAACAACAACAGGTAATGCTTTTCAATAGGAGAATAATAACTTTCTACTTCAATCAACCTTTGACTGATGTAGTAGAGCATATTTTCTTTTCATTCTTTATTATTCTGGGCCAATAATGCTCCAAGGGACTCTTTTAGTACTTTTATATACAGTATAAGAGGCTTCCCCAGAATTGGCATTGCGAGAATGGGTGGATTCAATAGATATCTTTTGATACTATTAAATGCTTTCTGGCACTCTTCGTCCCACTTGAAATGAACATCTTTCTTTATCATCTTTGAAAATGGCTGACACCTACCCGATAAATTCGATATGAATCGCTGAATGAAAGCCAGTTGTCCTTGTAATGAGCAAAGATGTTGAAGGTTCCTTGGTAGTGGCATCTCTGTGATCTCCTTAATTTTGATAGGATCAATCTCGATTCCTCGATGATGAACCACATACCCTAAGAATTTTCTAGAGGATGCTCTGAAGGTATATTTTAGGGGATTAATCTTTAGATCATATCTTCTGATCCTCTCAAATACAATTTTGAGATCTTTTAAGTGATCTTTTCGACAAAGGCTTTTAACAAAAAGGTTAACTACATAACACTCGATCTTCTAATGTATCAAATTATTAAATATATGAGTCATCCCCCATTAATAGGTAGCACCAGCATTCTTCAAGCCAAAAGGCATGACTGTGTAGTAGCAAATCCTGATGGGTGTTCTGAACGACATGTGCTTTTCATCTTCATGAGTTATTTTGATTTGATTATAACCTGACGATCCATCCATAAACGAGAATATGTCATAGTTGGACGTGTTATCCACTAATAGTTTTGATATAGGAAGCCAAAAGTTGTCTTTCGGGCAATTCTTATTGAGGTCTCTGAAGTCAATAAAGACATGAATGTCCATTCTTCTTCTTTACAGGAAAAATATTTGCAATCCAATCAGCATACTTTTCTTCTCGGATGAAGCCTGCCTCAATAAGCTTCTTTATTTTAGCAAGCACCTATTCTTTAATCTTTAATCTCATTCTCCTTGGTGCTTTCTTGATGGGTGCTACATCCAATTTGATTGCTAATCTGTGAACTGCCACATCAGGGGATAAGCCTGACATCTCAGCATATGTCTAGGCAAAGCAATTCCTGAATTCACAAAATCCCTGAATTCACAAAGAAGTTCTTTTATTTTTTCTATTTGCTCCTCGGGTAGGAGATAACTAATAAAGCTTGGGCGAGGGTCCTCCTCAATTCCTAAATTGACTTCTTTTAGTTTATCCATAGTGGCTGCCTGTCCACCATCTTCAAGCTCTTCTGGTGCAGGCTCGGCTTCTACGGGCTGCTCATCTTAATCATCAACTTCATAAATCTCTTAAGCACCACCCTCCTAAGATTCAAATTTCATGCATGTGATTGCCCGACAAGTCTCTTTTCGAAGGAATTTTCTTTTGATTAATTAGATACCCTTATATGCATTTATGTCCTTCCGTCATAATGGACGTGGATTCCTTCCATACTAGAGGCTCAAGCTTGTATGAAGTTGTCATTTGGTTGTTGGAATATTGATTTGCTTTCAAAGCATTCTCTGAATATTTTTTATATTGAACCTAGGTAGCCTCGTAAGAAGTAACTCTACGGAATCGATGAGCATGCAATCCCAGTCATGATTCTCTTCTTTATGTATTCCTGTAGAATATAATTTCTTCCCTAGCACACTCCCATTTTTAAGGGGAGGCAGATAGAGGGTGACGAATTCTTCAACCTTATGTACCTCATATGAAATGATTTTCTTGAAGTGTTATAGGGGGATACGCATGACTACGAGTACACTATCTGAGATTGACAGACTGCTTACTCTTTTGAAGAATACCTCATGCACCGTATTCATATAGATAGAGTCGTAATCATAATCATCACTTGAAATTTCAACCTCCTTACTCCATTCTTCTGTAGACTGGCATACTCTTCAAGGTTTTATAGGGGTAATATCATCTTCATCTGTATTACACCCTAGGTGAGGTACATATTTCTTTTCTTTGGGAGTGGTCGGTGCCTTGGGAAGAGTCGGCATTTCCTTCTTTCACCCCACCTGCTTTTTTTCACCTTCCCGTTTAGGTTGCTTTGCAGCATTTGAGTTTGATGCTTTAGCACCAGGAGAACTCAAAGACTTTTACTTATTTGGCAAGAAGTATTATGCATCTTCATAAAATATTACTTCATAAACTATGAAGGGCTGAATGTCACTAGAGATCCTGAATTCTTCTCCATCTCTGAGATATTTCATACAATGGTGTAATGTTGATTGGATAACGCCATATTCATGCAACCAGGCACGACCTAGTATTGCCTTAAATGAAGTATAAGAATTAATTATATGGAACTTGGTTTCTGAACAGAGCTCTCGAAATATAAGAGGGAGCATGAATGACCCAAGGGTGTTCTGCCCTTTTTCATTGAAACCATGTACCATCAGCTTATCTAGCCTGAGGTGTTCCACATCAAGATAGAGGGATCTCGGTGCTTTTAAGCTTATCAGATTTATGGAGGATCCGGGATCAATCAGGATTAGACTGATGATCAGTTTCTCACTTTTCGTGGTAACATACAGAGGAATATTATGATTTATAGTCTCGAGCATCATGTCCTCTTTAGAGAAGGTAATGAATGGCTCATTATGAGCTAGTAGAACCTCAGTCAAATTATGTTCAGTAAAATATGTCTCGTATCTTTTAGGATCTTTGAGAGTATGAATCAAAGTCTCCCAAAGGTCCTTAGACATTACTAAGGCATCGTATATGCTGAGTTGTGCAAGTATCTTACTTAAATGGGATAAGATATTATAATTTATCCCCTTGGCTGAAGTGTTCTTTTTTATAGGATCTTCAGAGATAATATCATCATTTATGATCATCTTCTTCTCCTTTTCTTTATTGGAGACCCTTTTCTTCGGTAGAGGTGGTAGTATATTACCACTTGTAACTGTACTTGAGCAGTCTCTTCTAGCTCAAACTCATTTAATGGCACATTTTCTTCAGAGTCAGCCATTGTTGTGTCTAGGAATTCCTTTGTTGATTCAGAGTCACCACCAAGGTTCACATGTCCCATCCCTGGCGTTATGCTAGGGTCTTATTCATCTTTTTCTAGAAAATACATGTCTTCTTCTGAGCTATAGTCCAATGATGCCAGCATCAAACAGGATTCAAAAGCAAATTCCTCAGCATATCTTTCTTTTATGATCACATTTGGTGTCATTGAGATGACCTGACATATTTCTGGTGGAAGAGAATTCTCATTATCTTCTTCAGCTTCATTTATTTTAAGCTCTGACATGAAGTCAACGAGCTTGATAGGTCGCCTCACAGTCTGGTAGTATTCATATAGACTATTAATAACTCTTTGAGTTATAGTCTTTTTCTCTTTCGGCTTCTTCAGTTTGGTCTTCTTCTTGGAGGAATTTATTTTTCCAGTCTTTGAGGAACCACCTTGGTTGGTAAATTGTTTAGAAGAAAAAGGTCGTACCACTAATAATGCCTTCAAATCTATCATTAGTTCAATGGGAGACTTCCACTTCACACTTGGAACTCCTTCATACTGCTTCAAAATTTTCATAGTTTTCTTAGAGACGAAGTCACTGTTCTTCTTGAGTTAGCTTCTTTTCATATCTTCTTTCTTCAGTCGGGGGTACGGAAGAGGACGTGACCACCCGAGTTGATTATTTCCTAGGATGAGTCAACACATTATCTGACAATGTGAGTTCTCCCTTTCGATATTTTCTTTCCAACCAATCCTTGAAGATATAATAATCTTCAATAAAGTGACTAAGTACTCGGTGATACGGGTAATAATTCGAGTCATTCGTATTCTTCGACTCCTTGGACCTCTTACATTCTGGAAGTTTTAAGCCCACCTTCACTGTTTATCGAAAC
Source organism: Dendrobium catenatum (assembly GCF_001605985.2). Classification (NCBI taxonomy): domain Eukaryota; kingdom Viridiplantae; phylum Streptophyta; class Magnoliopsida; order Asparagales; family Orchidaceae; genus Dendrobium; species Dendrobium catenatum. The sequence goes on along the minus strand of NW_021431114.1, from coordinate 61,374 downwards.
AACTTGGTGATGCTCTCTCTTTTAAATGAATTTTCTTTATTCATCTTGTTTTTAAGAGAAGTGAACATTATATCACTAATTCTCGTTGTTTGCCTCGAGCATTCTCCACCAACCTGGTAAGTTTGTGGCTTATCATTTCACCCGAGTATGAGATTCAGTTGGGGGTTATGGATGTAGAGTTGCTTAGGCTTTTTTTGATATTGCATCGGCTACTTGCCTTTGTCTACATTATAAACCATATGTTTTCCCTTATCATCCCTGGAGAAAAATATGGAGTCAGTCTCACCTCTTCTAGCACTTGAGTAGCCTTCTTGGGCTTATCAGAGTGGTTCTCTGATATAGATAAGATCAGTTTCTCAAACTTAGCCACTCTATCCAGCAAATCTTGAAATGTGGTAATTATAGCCATGCATAAAAGGGTTACATTTTATTGTCATTATTTTCCATTAACAACTGCATTACATGCTCTTCTTTAAGCTGCTGCTCACATTTTATGCTAAGCTGCTGCTCATATTTTATGCTCAAATTTGGCCAGCGAGTGATATATTTCATCACCGACTCATCATTTCTGCTTTTCTCCAGAGCGAGGTTAGCGATCATGATTTTCTCAGTTGCACTGACAAATCTCTTCATGAATATAGTTTCTAACTCTGCAAAAACCTTCATAGAATCATTTGGTAGTTTGGCGTACCATTTGAAAGTAGCTGCTATCAAACTGCTAATGAATTATCAGAAGAGTAGAGCATCATTACCCCCTGTTTTCCCACAGGTAGCTTTGAACTATGCCAGGTGCGGTGTTGTTTTTTTGTTGCCATCAAAAGTATTAAATTTTGGTACTAAATATATTTTTGAATATGGCACTTAATCATACTCAGTTGGGTACGGGTAACCCTTGCCCACCAACTTCTCTGCCTGATCATCAACTATGATAACCTTGACCTTCTCAGTAATAATTCCTTCCAATTATGCAGCTGTCAAAGGTTCAGATGTACTTATAATATTTTGTGAAGTGGGATGGCGAACGATATTATGGACTTTGTGGCCACCTTTAGGATCTCCCCGTACTCCTGAAACTTGAAGTATTTATAGGTTTGGAGGATCAGCTGGAGGGGTAGGTGTAGGGTTCACGGTAGCCGTTCTTTGCATTATTTGCATCTTTGCCACCATCTGAGCCATAATTTCAATCATCTTCTCATTCAACTGAGATATTTCTTTATGCTTGGCTCTAATCTTCTGCCTCGTTTGCCATCGCATATCGTCAAGCATGGTGTTTTTATCATCAAAAAGATTTTACTCTACTTCCTCCACTTCCTCTTCTCCTTGGGAATGGCCACTTCTGCCAGTGGTAGACCCATCTCTACGATGACACCGGTGTACTTGCTTAGGTGGTGGTTGCCAACGATCTTCATCTTCTTCATCATCATAATCGGCGCCATCATCGATATCTATATGTGTCACCATATAGACAATTTCCATATCCAATGTGTTATTTATTTCTTCCAATTCTTCTTCTAAATATTCTTCCATATTTTCTTCAATATTTTCTTCTATAATTTCCCTAATATTATCTTCTTTTTCCATGTTTTCTTCTTCCTCCTCTTCCAGTACTCGAATCTCCGAGCGGAGACGCCACTAGGTTTCGGGTTCCTAATTTGGCAAGAAGATTTCTTCAACCAGTGGGCAACAGTCGAATCTGGCTAACTCTTTGGGTAGAGTTAGTGAGCGATGGGATCCCCTGGAGGATTCTCCAATGTATTGACCATCAAGAGGAGTGTCATTATTGAAAGTTTGTTAGGGATGTTAAGCTAAATAGAACTGGCCCAAGATAACCAAGAGGAGGGTGAATTAGTATTTTAAAAAAAATTCACAAAGAAGTAAAAATCACATTAACCAAAATGATACCACAAAATTAAGTGCTGAAATTAAAGTGCGGAAGCAAGAAATAAGAACACAGAAATTTATAATGGTTCGGTCAACTCAACCTACGTCCACTCCCTGGAGGCGCCCTCCGAGTATTGCACTACACTCGTGACTCTCCTTTAGCACCCACAGCTAGGCGGAGAAGCCTTTACAAAGAACCTCTTTTTGCCACCCCGACAAAGCAGAGAACACTAATCTCAGAAGATCGGCCAGAGCATCGCCCTGAATGCAAATTGGATGATTTCAAAATTGGTTTGATCGTCTTGGATGATCTCACGATCATTCAGGCCGATCTCACGATCGTCTAGGCTGATCAGTTAAAATCAGAGGAAAATCATCCAAAGCATCGCCCTGAATTTGTGCTGACCTATATTTATCATCCAGAAGTAACTAAGGTTTTTGAAAAGATCGTCCTAGCTGATCCTGAGATTTTACAGGCTGTTATAATCGTATCAATCATCCTTAATTACTTCCTTAATTTGTCTGATTAATTAAGGAATAATTGTGAATATCGTCCAGGCCTATCCAAGATCGTCCTGCTGATTGCCAAAAATACAAAATACCTTAATTGTTTATGGCGGTAATTTCTTTCTGTTTTGAGCTTATCGTCCAGGATGATCTGTTAATAATGGCTGCCTTAATTAAGAATCTTGAATAGAATCTCTATTTTAAACTAGATCATCCAGGCCGATACAAATATCGTCCTAGCCGATGTGAGTAAAAATAGAAATTCTAAGTCTCTCAAGTGCGTTTGTGTGTAGGGTTACTTAGCATCATTCTTTTTGAATATTATAAATAGACTCAAGAAAAGAAAAAGCAAAGTACAGACTGACTCAACCCTAACCTATGCAAACTTGAACTGTCTTCATTTGTTCATCTGATCTTTGATTCCTGAAAAGTTAGAAGTATCAGACAGTCCAAGAGAATCAATAGTGTTGGTCAATCATCAAAATATAAGTCATGAAAATAGATTTGCAACAATATTCCCATTTTTGATGATGCCAAACACAAGTAGGAAAATCTCAGTAAAAATAGTAATTCATTAAAATTTCAAAGTTACAAGCACATCAACTTTTCCTACCACATCATACTCCCTCTTATGTCATCACAAAAAGAGGGTCCTAGACACAAAAAAAGGAAACAACACAATTGAAACTAAAATAAACTATAAGACAAACTACAGAAAATAGAAAACATAAAACAGAAAATAAAGACTAGAAAAACGAGGGACCCTGATCATTAGATGGAGGTGGTGGAGGTGGCTGCTAAAAGTAGCTAGCTAGCGTAGTAAACTGAGCATTGAACTAGGCGATATCCTGGTCATGCTGCTACGGCTAGTGAGTAATGTAGCTATCAAAATGGGCTAAGTCCTCTATGCGGTGCTGCTCGTAGTGGGCCATGTCCTCAGAATGTTGCTGCTCCTGTGCAACAACGTAAGCGTCGAAGCGGGTCTCTTATCGATCAAACCTCTCTACTAACTGGTCAAGCTATGAGTGCTGTCAAAGAGGAATAGGATCAGGAATAAGAGTGGGAGCGGGAGCCTCCTCCTCCTCAGCCCCCCGAGGTTCCTCATCCCCTAGGTGGACACGAGTACTGTAAAGGGTATTGAAGGAATTGCTTGAGTAGAAGAGAGTTGGGAGGTTGGGAGGAGCAGGATATTGAAGTTGATATTTGGTTTCAAGGACATAGGCTATGAGGTGTCCTAAAGTCAGATTGGGTTTCCTCTTATGACCTGGATCACAGATTATGGTTAAATGATCAATGTACCAAAAAATTAAGTCAGCAGTATTAAATTCTCGATGAGCAATGATGTAAAAAGTAGTCGGAGAAACTAGAGGAGTGATGTGGATTCGGTCCCCAGCTTTTGGAATAATGGAGGTTCGAAGGACATGCTGAATTGTCCTAGCATCTTTGACTAAAAAGCTAGTCTCTCCAACATGAAAAGGTGTATTGGTCTGGCAAAGAAAATGGTTTGTAGTGGACCAGTCAAAATCAGGATCTGAAATGATTAAGTGCAGCTTATCCCCGGTGGTGGATAGCTGTAGAAGTTCAACACAATCCTAATATGTAATTTTGACGGGGCGTCGATTCACATAGGAGGTTAGGGCTGTGAATGTAGGATTTATGCGAAGATTTGCGAAAAATTCACGAAGAAGCTCAGAATGAAAGGGGAAAGCGAGAGACAGAATGAAACAAAAAGAAGTGTGAGCGAAAAGATCCATTACCGGATACGAAAGGTGAACAGGATTGATGATTCTGGAGACAGTCATCCCACATTCTTTATATCGATGGTAAGCAGCTTCATCTTCTGCCTCCCTGAAATGAGGGTCAATCCTAGCCCTCAAAGAACTCTCAGTTTTGTCGAACTCGTTTCCCACCAGCCATAGTAAGGAATTAGTAAGAAAATATAAGAGAAGAAGAGGTGTGAGGTGAAAAACATGGCTGGAATGGCCTGAATTTAAAGAAATGGCCATATCTTCCAGGCCGAACGCAGAATCGTTCAGGACGATATGGTACAATAATTGCTTACAGGCTGATTGGTCAAAAAGGCGGTCCGATCGACCGGGCCGATCAGATATCGACCAGGACGATTAGACACAAGCGATCGTCCCGAGGAGTCAAGCCGGACGACCATTAAAAAACCAGATTATCTGGGCTGATTAGGTGTATCGTCCAGGACGATGCATAATAATTGATCGTACCGGCCGAAGTTAAAATGTTTTAAATATGTGCCACGTGTATCATCCAGGACGAATAGTGGATCGGCCAGGACGATTGTCCAATAATGGATCGTCCGGGGCTGATTTTAAGGATTTAAACATGCTGACACGTGGATCGTCCGGGGCCGATACAAATATCGTCCTGACCGATGTGAGTAAAAATAGAAATTCTAAGTCTCTCAAGTGTGTGTGTGTGTGTGTGTAGGGTTACTTAGCATCAGTCTTTTTGAACATTACAAATAGACTCAAGAAAAGAAAAATCAAAGTATAGACTAACTGAACCCTAACCTATACAAACTTCAACTGGCTTCGTTTGTTCGTCTAATCTTTGATTCCTGAAAAGTTAGAAGTAACATACAGTCCAAGAGAATCAATAGTGTTTGTCAATCATCAAAACATAAGTCATGAAAATAGATTTGTAATAATTATGGATCCTTTTTGGTACCCATTTCTGACGTTATTTGTAGATGGTGGCAGATCTTCGGGAAGTAGTACCGGATGACACGCCTAGATCAATTCTTCTTTCTTTTCTTTCTTCTCTACGAGGCCTTGGCCTCTAAATTTACTTTCCTTTCTATTGGGACCTTTCGGCGGCAGATCCCTGAACTTATGGTGCAAGTGTCACACCCCGATGTTCACCGCGTGGGGTATACTTTCTTTCATTTCTCTCCACCATGATAGATATTTCTCTTGGCGAAGTTCTCCTGGCCTCAATCATCAAAGACCATTGGAACTTCTTCTTCAGACCTTTCTCTTTCACAGTCTTTAGGACTCGGTATACCCAAGCTGAAAGAGTCTCGGGCTCTTTCTTTCTTGGAGGGATTGGAGCTTCAGGCTGTTGATCCTAGAAAGATTTCTTTAGGTCACGAAAGGAGCTATTTCTTTTGACCCACCTTAAATCAGAAAACTTATTCCAGATAGGAACGTTGGCTTCTCCTGAGCAGGCAAGTTTGACGAGCGAATAGGCACCAGTTGCTGTTGGGCTCGAAGTTCAGCATTGATCTTTCTTCTCTACCTCCATGTAGGCCTTCCTCCAGATGAGGAGGCTTCAGCATCATACTTTCTAGATGCAAATAACCCGGTCTGCATAGTGGTGGTGTTTGCAGCCATCACAGAAACTCTTCCACCATTCACAATTCTTCTAGTGGCTGGGATTTCAAGTTACGACAGCCTCTTGAACACAAAAATCCTCTTACAACAATTTCTAGGAACAGGTCGTTGTGCTAGAAGATGCACACAATGGGTAGGAGCTTCGATATTTCTTGCAACAATGCAAGGAAAATCAACACTACCAAATTGGATGGTAGCTCCAATATTTTTAGTGTTATTCATGGTATTTGCCAATTGAATGCTGGCTCCTCGTCCCAACTTGAATGTCATCAAGATGTTCTATAGATCCATCTGCTTGAATGAAAGGTAAGGGTTAGTACTCAAAATCTGATATATCACCCCACACTTTTAAAGTGCACAGACTTACACAAAATATAAAATAAAAGCAGATAACATTAGAAAGAAATTCAAATAATATAAATTTAAAATACTACTAAATGCATTATCTTAATGAATTTATTTGAACGATCATTCTTTAGAATATTTAAATATCTAATTCTTTGAATGATCATTTTGAAAGAGTTTTGAGTTTTAAGCTCAAATTGATTTTTGCTACTACTATAGCTTTGAGATGACTAGCCAAAGATGGAAAGAGAAACTAATTCCCAGCGGACTCACCAGAAATCTGTGGGCTCCAAAAATTCGGCCCCGGCCTCTGCCGCGACTATTTTGCTTTTTGCTTTGGCAAGGGAGTTTTAATGGATTAAGTTTCGAGGTAAATTTCAGAAGGCAGATGGGTTTGTTGATAAGACACTACCCAGAGATTTTTCCCTCATTTTGCGAGGACTTAATGATCTGAGTTATGGTTTCCTATATGCACAATCCCCTATAGTTAATTACCACTCTCGATCATGAGAGAGAACTTTCGATTAAGGCTAGTTATAAATTAGATACGTATAATATACGTGTTATCTGGCATATAGTAGTAGCATATGTTTGGATTTGGGAATTTGAAAATTTTGATATTTAAAATTAAAAATATCACCATCTTGCACTTAAATCAGATGGTGGGGGAATGGATGATAGACCCGATCAAGATCCCATGGTTCCATCTTCTCAGGCCATCGTGGTCCATAGTCTACTTAGTCAGAGGAGGTTGTCGACCCAACCTGACAGAAGGATCCTTGTCGGCATCCATGGGTTGCTATGTCCAAGGGGACCTTATAGACTTAGGATGAATGTTTGTCAAAGGGGACAAATTTGAATCCACCTTAGCTGATAGAGGGCTTTGTACCCTATCGGTCATATCCTATTGATTCATATCTCAAGGATTTGATGCCAGTAAGGACCGTATTCTCTCTGACCATAACTGGTATTTTGTGGTGCCATTTGGCAGCAAAACCACTCGGTTCAGAGTGCCCCGAGTCATAACCGTTTATCCTGCGGTACCATTTGGCGGCAAAATCATTGGTTAGAGGACACGTACCACGTCCTTACTAGAAGGAGATTTTTTGAGAATAGATCTTAGTGATATTTTTGACTAGGCATTTGCCTCTTTGTAAGCTGAAGTAAATTTTAATTTGTCTACCCCAGCGAATTATTATGAAGGTGGATGGATTTTACTTTAAGCATTTAATGGTTGGATTTCAACCTTTAAATACTTTGGAATTTAGGATTTATTGGGTTTTGGATTTTTTGGATGGAATTTTTGAAGATATTTGAAATGTTTGTGAACCCCTCCAGTTGAGATTAACATTCAATATGGCCATCATCAGAGTGTAAGGGGTTATTTCTCTTTGTTGATTGAACCCTGTCGACCATATCACCTTGCCGATAGGGGATCGAGTTTCGTATGCTTTATGCCTTTATTAGTGAATTCATATTATTATAGACCTTGAAGGTCTAATATAAATTTATTAAAATAAATATATCAGTCGCCATCACCATATACTTATTTGATTGTTGGAACCCTGTCGACTTCTATTGACCCATATAGAAGGATCAGGTTCAAACATGAATTTACTTGTTGACCCACACAGGATCCCTAGATATCATGTGTGTACCAATAAACTCTCGTCGGTGTTGAAACTTGTTCGATAAGTATTAGGTTGTTAATCCCAAGCTTATGTCCCAGCGGCTAACCAAGAGGGTGGTGAATTGGTAATTAAAAATTTATCCTCTTTTAAAATTTTATACTGAAAATTTACTTTAATGAATTATGTAAAAAATGGTTTTTCAATCACAAGTTAAACAATAAAACAAATGGCAACAAAAAATAAACATGACCTACATCCACTCCCCGGAGGCACCCTCCGAGTGTTGCATTAATACCATTAGTGACTCTCCTTTTGCACCCATAGCAAGGCGGAGAAGCCTTTATAAAACTCTCTTCCACCACTACCTGGTGAGGCAGAGAATCATCTTCCTTTTACACTCTTCCCAGTGTTGGCAGAGAACCCTTCATCCTTTCACACTCTCCTGGTGTAGGCAGAGAACCCTTCGTCCTTTCACACTCTCCCACTGTAGGCAGAGAACCCTTCATCCTTTCACACTCCCTATGTAAGCAGAGAATCCTTCATCCTTTCACACTCTCCAAGTGTAGGCAGAGTACCTTTCGGCTGTTCACACTCTCCAAATGTGGGCATACAATCCTTCGTCCGTTCACACTCTCCAAGTGTCGGCAAAAAACTGGATCTTCTTGACAGATCTTCTCATAAGAAATCTAGAAGGTTGAGAGAAAAGTGAAGTAATCACAAACCATAAGTAGATATTCTTACCTTTGAGTACCAAGTGAATCCTTCATGCTCCAGTAGTAAGAATCCTCCTTCAAACACTCTCACACTCACTCCTTGAGTCTCCCTTCAGTTGTCATGAAGATCAGTAGGCAAAAGGATTAAGAGGCAACTTTAATTGGACATTATATAGGAAAGAGACAAAAAAACGTCCAAAAAATTGCTAATTTTCAAGTCTGTACATAAAGGATCGTCCCGTACGATCGTGGATCATCCTGGACAACTTTACTTCAATCAGTTGCATACGAACCCAATGTATATTAGTACGAACTGACTTCGTACCCGATTATCATCCCATACGAACTATGTTCGTCCGGTATGAACAGTTATACCATGGGTCGGTTTCGACAAACTGCAGAACATTATCAAAATTTAAAAAGATAGAGCATTTTCATCTTGGGATGAATAGGAGTTCGTCTGGATGAAATTTTTATAGAGAGCATTTCGTCCTGAGCCGAATAGGAGCTCATCTGAACAAAAATTTTCTAGAGAGCATTTCATCCTAGGACGAATTGGAGTTCGTCTGGATGAAATTTTTATAGAGAGCATTTTGTCGTGGGCCGAATATAAAATTTCATCTGAACAAAAATTTTTCAGAGAGCATTTTGTCCTGGGATGAATAGAAGTTCATCTGGATGAAAATTTACCAGAGAATATTTCATCCTTGCACAAACAGGATTTCGTCTGAACGAAAATTTTCCAGAGAGCATTTTGTCCTGAGATAAATAGAAAAATTCATCTGGACGATAAGGACTTAGAAAAATTGTCTTACTTCATGTTCTTTCCATTGCTCTTCCGATAGGATAACTGACTTGATCATCTTGTACGAACCTAGTTCATCCCGTACAATCAGTATGATTTTTTAAATATCTCCCCAATTGTGTGTGTGTGTGCTAAGTTACTTAATTACAATCACTCCCTTTCAAACTCAGTACAATGAAAAGTACAAGCTTCAATTTACAAATTATCTCATGCTGAATTTTGATTTGAAGACTTCATTAGTCTGGAGTTAAATTATCCTAAAATGTTAGTCCACACAAGAGCAAAAATAATTCTTCTAAATAGTGTTAGGAGAAAATAAAACTTTAAAATAATAATTTTTGAAATCATAAAAACTTTACAAGTTGTAAGAATGTAAAACATGCAAATAGCAACTCTCTTAATATTCGGGGCCCATGCGGGTGTTTGGGGGCATTTTATAATTATTTGTTGAACCTTGTCAACTCCTATTTATTTGCTTAGGAGGATCGGGTTCAAATTTAGTAACCCGCACAGCATCCCTAGACGTCACGTATGTACCAATAACATACTTGTCGGGGCTCATGCGGTTGTTATGAATGCTTTTACCCCTTCTAGTGTACTTATGTGTATACAAGCTACAGTGTATATGTGGGGGTATTTTGCAATATTTATATTTTTCTTATGAGTGGTACATTGAATGTATAGAAGTCTTCTACAATAGCCCATAGGAGCTCACATCTTTTGTAGCAATCTTTTTTGTATTTGCTCGTAAATGGAACTTTGTGTATGTAACAATTCTCCTACAGTGATTCATAGGAGTTCGCATTTTCCACCAACCTCTTCATGCACATTGATTGGTAGGTTGTTTTATCCGCTTACATATTGGTTGCTACATGTATCTGCAAGTCCACAAGTATTGATTGGTGGGATATCATTGTATTCATTGCACATACCTTGAGTTCATTTGTATGTTAGTAAAAGACTTCATTATTTCGAAGGACTACCATGTCTTCTTGTGGAATTAACATGAAGACTACCGTCAATTTCAATATTCATTGCTTGAAGGTTTGGATGCATTTGTTTGTGTCTTGACGTTGATTATAGAACATTGTTGCATTCTCTAATTGATCTTTACTTGTGGGTAGATCACATGTCCTTAATCCTTGTTGATGGTTTCTTACAAATCAAATGACGATTGAATTCTTGAATATCATAAATGTTTCTATTCAGTATAGTACTTCTAATGTTGCTTACTAATATGTTACATCCCTTGTGCATGATCGTAGGTGAATTATTTGGCATTGAATACAATTAACCCATGAATCATCATATTCATCAAGAGCCTTTCTAGTGAATCAATACATTCACTACAAGTAGATTAGGGATGAACTAGCTCTGATATTATGAATCAATTGATATGGTCCAAAAGCTTATATTATGAGTTTATAATCAAACCAAGTTCCTTAGTTCTTTTATTGCTTACAAACGAACTTCATTTGCAAAATTTTTACTTTGATGATTCAATATGCATGATAAGTCTAATATCATCACTTATCAACATCTTTATCTCAATTAAGATGATCTTTGCATATCAAAAATTATCATTCAAAAGTTCCATGTCAAAGTTTGGAAAGGATTTACACATGGGTCTTTGTTTGCTTGCAAGAGATTTGAATGACTCAAATCTTTCTTAGTTAGGATTTGCATTCAAACCAAAGTGAAGATTCTATTAGGGAATTATCCCTTCAAGGAATTATTCACCTCAATCATAATTCAATCCAATTTAGATTCATATTCAAGTTCATATGATTCAAATCATTACACATTTAATTAGACTCAAGTTTATGTTATGCTCCAAGCGGTCATTTTCTTTCAAGTCCTCTATTGTTCAAAAGTCCACAAGTTTGGTATGCAAATTCAAGTTCCGATTCAAATAGTTGCTTGAGTTCAAGTACTAAGCTCAAGTAATATGTCCCATGTTGTCCTTGCAAGTGTAATTTCATATCCAAATTGTACAAGTCATGATTGCTTGAGTTTGAGTTCACTTAAGTTATTTAATCAAGTTCAAGTTGAGTTCAAAATTGACTCAAGTCCCAAATTATGGTTCATTTTGTGTCCAAATACAAGTATGAGCTCATTCTTTTTGTTCAAATCCTTGTCCTTTCAGCAAGTTCATTTGAGTTCAATTAACTTGCAAGTTCTTTTTTTTTTTTTTTTTTTTAA
>NW_021431114.1:44963-49465 GCF_001605985.2 Dendrobium catenatum | reverse complement strand
ATAATAATAATAATAATTAATTATAATTTAATAATTATTGACAATAATAATAATAATAATATTAATAATAATCCTACCTTAAAAAAAAGTCGGGTATGAGCTTGGATAAGAGGGCTTGATCTTGCGGCTAAAAGTCTTTGATGAGGGAAGAGCTCGACTAGTGCTCAGGTTGGGTTGGTCGAGTGAGATAGGTCCTGGGTTAGGTTATATGAGATGAATGTCAGGCTAGAGCAGATCATGGGATCCAATTTGGGGAGAGCAGAGGCAGGTATATAGGATTTGGTCGGAGCAAGCAAGGCGACAAGATGGGGCAGGTAAGGAGCTCTCTCTCTCTCTCTCTCTCTCTCTCTCTCTCTTTAAGTATCAGGATTTTATGAGGCTACGACAAGAGAGGAGTGGGAGATCTGTTCTGATAAGGGCTACTCGATTTGGCTTGGGCGTTAGCTATAGGTGTGGAGAGGTCGGGTAAGGGTCAGGAGTTTGTTGTGGAGTTTAGGTTAAGATCTGGAGGTCATGGGAGATCTTGAGCGGCTGCTTGGGCTCAGGATTGAGGGGAGATCGGGAGGAAGAAAAAGGAGGCAGTGGGTAGCGAATGGGTAAGCAACGATAGGGGCGAGTTTCGTGTCAGCAATGAAGATAAGTATCGGGACCACCCCGAATGAGGTGATTTCCTCCTCATTTTAAAGGCGAGGGCTAGGTTGCAATTGAGACTGCATACGCGAGATTCATGAGAGGAGACTTGAGCGGTGCTGAAGGAACAGTGGCTCTATGAGAATTGGGCCAGATTTTGCGGAGGATTTTGTGGATCCGACGAGGATACCAAGTATTTTTTTCTCTTTTTTCTTTTGTTCCTTTGGTCATAAGATGAAGGTCAACAACATCTTTTGACTTTTTGATATATTTTATTTATTTTTTAATTTTTTGGTGGTCATTGTGTATCTTTTCATTTTTTTTCTTTTTGGGCTCATTTTATGCCTCTCGTCATTTTTGCAAGCTAGATTTCTTTCTAAATGTTTAAATACTCTCAATTGAGAATATCTTTCAGATATTAGAAAAGAAACACTCACTCTCTAATATAAGGAAGAGTAAACCACAAAGTAGAATCAAATTCATATGATAAATATAATGACAAGATTATGAAAGCTTGAAAGTGATTTAATGACTTTGAACATTATATATATGAGATAGATTACTATAGTAAGATAGAAAAGATCTCAATCGCAAAGTTCAGTTGTTAATTTGAGATAGGCTTTTGTTTAAAAAAGAAAATTACACCGCTAAAAGAAGTTAGAGAAAGGGAAACAATCAATGGTATTTCTCCCTTTAACTAATTTAGAGATGTAAAATATTGACTACACATTTTTAAAAATAAAAAAAAGGCATAAAATATCATTTCAATAGTGACGAAAAGAAAAAAGAAGAAAATTAAAACAACATAAATAAAAATATAAAAAATAATAAAAATCAATAATTAATACTAAAGTCAAAAGAAAGAAAAGAAAACAACAAATAATATATCAAAAAATAAAATTCAGAATTCATTAAGCATCAAGTTTATGCATTTATGTCAATCACACTCAATCTAGTCTTTAAGATGTTAAATGTGTCGAAGGCTAGTGGTTTAGTAAAGATTAGCTAGTTAATTCTTAGTTGTCATATGGTGTAACTCAATGTCTCCTTTGGTAACATGGTCTTTAATAAAGTGATGTCTTATGTCAATGTATTTGTTCCTTGAATGTTGGATAGGATTCTTAAAGATGCAGATGGCACTAATATTGTCAAATAGGATTGAAATTGTGCCTACAGGTAATCCTAAATCCAAAATTTGTTGCTCAAACTAAAGTACTTGGTCCACACAACTTTTTATGGGAATGTACTCAGCTTCAGTAGTGAAAAGTGCAATTTAGTTTTATTTTCTACTAGACTAGAAGACTAAGGATTGTCTTATGAATTGGCAAATACCATAAGTGCTCCTTATATCCTTCCTACATCCTACAAAATTAGAATTAGAATATTCAATAATCTCAAAATAAGTGTTATGCCTAAGATATTAGTTTCCTAAGTTTTGGGTCCCTAAGAGATATCTAAGGATTCTCTTAATTACGGTCAGGTGAGATTCCTTAGGATCAACTTGAAATCTAGCACAAAGATAAATACTAAATACTATATCAAGTTAGGTAGTAGTCAAGTAAAGTAGTGATCAAATCATTCCTCTATACTTCTTTTGATCAACAGATTTTTCATTTCAGTCCTTATCCAATTGAACACTGGAGATCATGAGAATATTTACTAGATTGGCTTTATCCATTTCATATTTCTTCAAGATGCCCTTAATGTACTTTGATTGATTTAAAAAGGTTCCATCATCTAATTATCTTATGCTAAACCCCAAAAAGTAGGATATCTCTCCCATCATACTCATCTCAAATTCCTTACTCATTATTTTAGAAAAATCATCACTTAGCTTTTTATTAGAAGATCTAAAAAGTATATCATTAATATAGATCTAAATAATGAGTAACACATCTTTTACTTTTCTCAGAAAAAGGTTGGTGTCTATGCTTCCCTTAACAAACACCCTCACTAGTAAGAATGGTGCTAGGCCTCTCATACGAAGCTCTGGATGCCTGTTTGAATCCATATAAGGCCTTTTTTAATTTGTAAACACTATTTAGAAATTGGAAACTCTCAAAACTTAGGAGTTGCTCTACAAACACATCCTCTTTTATTACACCATTTAAAAAGGCAATCTTAATGTACATTTGGAAAAGCTTAAATCCCTTATAAGAAGCAAAGGCTAGTAGCACCCTAATGGCTTCCAATCTAGCTACAGGGGCAAAGGTCTCCTAAAAATCAATCCCTTCTATTTGGTTGTACCCCTTAGCCACCATTCTCGCCTTATTCCTAACCATCACACCAGAATCATTCATTTTATTCTTAAAGACCCATTTAATTCCCACTATACTTTGATCCTTAGGTCTTTCTACTAACTCCCAAACATCATTCCTCACAAATTGGTTAAATTCATCATGTATGGCTAAGATCCAAAACTCATCAGATAGAGCTTAATTGATGTTGGTGGGTTCAGTCATTGAGATAAAATCTGAGTGGTTCACTTCCTTCCTAAGTCCATGCCTAATTCTAACACCTTCAGAACGATCTTCTAAGATCCGTTCTTTAGGATAACTTAAAGAATATCTCTAGTCTCTAGGTCAAGTGTTTTTAGGTTCTATCTTTTCTTCATGATTTGCACTTTCTACTCCTTGGGTGATCCCACTTACTCTTTCAGTGTTTTGAGGCTCTACCCTTCTCTTCAAATTTTTAACATCTTGTTTATTCTCTCCAACTTCATCTTCATCCTCAACTATAGACTTCTTAGGATCAGATTCATCAAACACTACATGAGTAGTTTCATCCACCACTAATGTCCTCTTGTTAAACACCCTAAAGGATTTTTCCACACTAGAATATCCTAAGAACACTCCATTAGATTTTGTGTCAATATCTCCTAATGGTGACTTCCCATTATTAAGAATGAAAACCTTATAGCTAAAGATATTGAGGTGGGAAAGGTTGGGTGTCCTACCCTTAATGATCTCATAGGATATCTTATCTAGTTTGGCTCTAACATTCTCCCTATTCAATACATAACAAGTTATATTTACTGCTTTAGCTTAAAAGTATTTTGGATGAGAATACTCAGCAAGCATGGCTCTAGCAGCTTCAACTAAGGTTATGTTCTTCCTTTCAACTATCCCGTTCTGCTAAGAGATCCTAGGTGCTGAAAAGTTGTGACTAATCCCTTTATCCACACAAAAGTCTCTAAATATCTCATTTTCAAACTCTCTACCATGGTCACTATAGATGGTCAAGATCTTAAAACCTACCTTTTTTTTTAATCCAATTGGAGAATGATCTAAATTTATCAAAAGACTCACTCTTATGTGATAAAAATTTAATCCAAGTGAACCTCGAGTAGTCATTGATAATCATAAATCCATTGACTTTTTCCCCTAAACTGGCAGTGCTAATAGGTCCAAACAAATCCAAATGAAGAACTTCTAAAACTCTAAAGGTGTTAGTATCCTTAATGGAATGGAAAGATGGTTGGACTTGCTTCCTTAGTTGACAGACATCATACAAGTGGAATTTAGTGAACTTTGTTGCGGATCTATGGTTTATGATTTTGATGATAGCAAATATTTATTTCTCTACGATTGCCTTATGTGCTAACATTTCAGGTCCACACGGTCAGACTGTAATTTGGAACCAGCTCAAGATTGGGTAGACTAGGTCTGAGTCAGTTTGTAATCTTTTTTCCTTTCTTGAGTCTGTTGTATTTGGTGTGGCATCTGATGATTTGTAACTTGGAAGATCTCCTGTTGCTCCCTAAAGATTTCTATTTTTGGTAACATCGTCAGGGACGATCTGTCTAAAAGCAGAAACCCTAATTAGGGCATCCTCATTAAAGCAGCTGTCAACAGATCGGCCTGGATGATACC
>NW_021431114.1:24135-44801 GCF_001605985.2 Dendrobium catenatum | reverse complement strand
TAGCTTCGTTCTTGTGGGGGAAACTTGAAGGGAGAGCTTGAAAGGGAGAGAGGAAAGGGTGGAGTTTGAGAGGGAGAAGATCCTGTGAGGGGGAGGAACTCAAGGGAGTGCGGTGGGGGATCCACACGGTTGCTCCGGCGAACTCGCACCTTAGTACCATCGGATTCAAGGCTTGTCTTGAGGGAAGTTCACCAAAGAAGAAGATCTCTTTGGTGTCAAAGGATCCGGCAACTCCGCCGCACCGCGGAAGGTGGAAGTGATTTTGTAAGGGCTTCTCCGCCTAGCTGTGGGGGATAAAGGAGAGACACTTTTGTAGTGCAATACTTGGAGGGTGCCTCCAACGAGTGGAAGTAGGTCAAGGTTTGACTGAACCACTATAAATCCTGTGTGTTCTTTTTTTTTACTGCTTCCGCATTTTAATTTCCGCACTTTGGTTTTTATTGTGGTAATATTGGTTTTGGTTTGTGTTGTGAGTTTAAGATTCTTCTTTTCCAATTCACCACTCTCTTTATTTAGCCTTGGGCCAGTTCTATAGGGCTTAACATCCCTAACGAACTTTCAAACTTAAGCTTGGGGACATCTCTAACTAGGTCTTTTTGGGTCATTGTCCTAAGGGTTTCATACTGTCATGATATAACCTCCTATGCCACAACCAAGACTCATCAGTGACAATTTTAAAGAAAAATAAAGTAGCACATTAAATGTTATTTAAATTAAGTACGTAAATATTGTAAATCCGCATTCCCTATTAGTGTTGTTATTCAAGCTAATAATGTATATATTTGTTAAAAAATTTATGATAAAGCTCTTATCATAAAGCTGACTGATGTTGAGTAAGTTATATTTTAGTCCATCTACATGCAATATATTTTTAATCGAAAGGTTTTTTGAGTTTTCGATTATACCTGCGCCCACACTTTCCTTGTGGTGTTGTCTATAAGCATGACCTTGCCTCCAGCCTTGGCCTCCAGTGAAATGAATTGATTTGCATCTCCAGTCATGTGTAGTGAGCATCCACTGTACAGGTACCGCATGCTCTCATGATGTCATTTATGAGAGCACAGCTACAAAATTATGAAACATCAGATTTAGGAACCCAAATAAGTTTGGGTCCCTTCTTATGGAAAATAGAATGCAATGCATGTATGTTATGTTGTGAATCATGCAATTTGGGTCTCCACAATCAATGTGTACTATGGTGAATAATATAAGTGTGTGAAATGTGTCTTAGCATGCCATATGAAAAATATGTAATACCAAAAAAATGGTTTACTAATCTATTCGGGTTATAGTATCTCTTCCTAAGTTTCAAAACTTTTGTCTTTGGATCAAGTGTGAGTGGAATCCTATTTTCCTCAAGTGCTTTTAATTCAGCTTTAAAAATCAAGTTATCACTTTCTAAAATAGCATTATAAACCTTCAAATAGTACTCCCTACTTTCAAATTCATCACTATATATTTTAAAATTATTTTCAAGTGTGGTGTTGGATTGTTTCAATGAAACATGCTTAATGATCAACTCATAATGCTATTTATTTAACTCATAAAACTCATCAAGTAATGACATGTTATTGTTATCAAGTGTAGAGTGATCTTTAGGTAAAATTTCATTCTCTTTTTACAAATTTAAAAATTCAATTTTCATGTTAGCATGCAATTTTTTAAGTTTCCTATATGATGCATGAAGTTTCACTAAAATTCCAAGTACTTGATTATAGGTTAGTTTACATATCTCTTCTTGGTCAGACTGATCAATATGACTGTCCTCCATTAAAAATAAGTTTGTAGTATCCTCCTTAGGTCTAGTCTTAGAGGAGTCAGATACAGAACCCTTTTGAATGCCTTTCGAAACCACTTCTTGACCTTCCTGAACTTGGGTTTCTCCTCACCCTTCACCTTACTTGAGTGAGCCTTAAGTGTAAAATAATCAGCTTTAACATATCCTGGCTTCCTACATTCAAAAGAAATCATATTAGTATAACTTTTAAAATTCTTGCTACCCTTACCTTTATTCCACTTTTGATGGTGCTTTTGCTTTTTTTTCTTAAAAAGCTTTTGAATTTCCTAGTGATTAACGAACTATCATCAATTTTAGACCTAGAAGAATTAGTGTCCATATCATTGGCCTTCAATGCTACAGTTTTCTCCTTCTTCTTCTCACCTGCATCAAGTTGTCTTTGGTTCACTCCTTCCTCATAAGCAAAGAGTGATCCAAGTAAGTTATCAACAAAATAACTATTCAAATCCTTAGATTCGATTATTGTAGTAATCTTAGCATCAAAGGAAGAAGGCAAATATCTCAAGATTTTATTAACGTTTTTATAGTTAGTTAGCTCTCTTCCTAAAGCTTATAGTGAGGTAACAATTTGATTAAAACTAGTATACATGTCATATATTGATTTAGTAGGTTTTATGCAAAAAAGTTTGTAGTTATGAAGTAAGATATTCAACCTAAATTGTTTAACTTCATTTATCCCTTCATAAGTGATACACAATCTATCCATATTTTTACCAGTAGCACAAATTGAGACATGCATGTATTAATGAAGTCCCTATCACCAAATGTCCATTCAGTAAAAGGAAGTTCAGTTTTTATGGCATTGATTTCATGAGTTAGTGGTGAATATCCATCCTTAACAAGCATCCACATGTGATAGTCAATAAATTATAAAAATGTGGACATGGGAGTTTTCCAAAAATCAAAAGGTATGTTATCAAACAAAAGTGGTCGGGTACTAGAATACCCTTCTACAGTATTACAATTATCTAAGTTAGTCATAGATCGAAATTCAAAAGTTTCAAGGGTCTAAATTCAAAAGTTTTCAAAAACTGAATTTTTTGAATCCCGCTCTGATACCACCTGAAAGTTTGTTAAAAATGTTAAACCCATATGAATTAGACCGAGGCTAACCAAGAGAGGGGGGTGAATTGGAGTTTTTAAAAAATTTCTCAAACAAAATTCACGATCTTAATCCTAACCAACATTCATCACAAAAGTTTAAAGAGCAAAAATTAAATGTAGAAAAGCAATGAGAAAGAACACACAAATTTTTATAGTGGTTCGGTTAACTTGACCTATGTCCACTCCCTAGAGCCTATCCTTCGGGTATTGCACTAAACTCAGTGACTCTCACTTTTCTCCTACAGCAAGGTGGAGAAACCTGTATAAACCCCCTTTCCATTGACTCCGATGAGATATAGAACCCAACTCCTTTCGCTTTCTCCTAAAGCAGACAGAAAACTTGACTCCTTTCGCTTCCTCCTAAAGCAGGCAAAAAACCTTGATCAATTACTGAAATAGACCTCTCTCAAACTTCCAAGGAACTAGGGAAGATGACAAGAGAAGATGACTATGATCCTTTCTTCGAGCAACCTTTACAAAACCGTCACAAACTCTCCCTCATAAGATTGTCTCACTGTCTCTCCCTTGCTCTCCCTCTCCTCTTGGCTCTCTCAGGTTAGGACAGAAGTAAAAGATATAATTTTTAAAAGTTCATTAGGGATGTTAGGCCCTTATAAACTAGTCCAAGGCTAATAAAGAGAGAGGTGGTGAATTGGTAGTTTAAAATAATATTTAAAACAAAAACACAAACCAAGATTCACCATAAAGAAACCACGATGTAAAAATTAAATAAAAAATTAATAAAAGAAAGAACACACCAGATTTATAGTATTTCGGTCAAACCTTGACCTACGTCTAATCCTTGGAGGTACCCTCCAAGTATTGCACTAAACTAAGTGTCTATCCTTTAGCCCCCACAGCTAGGCGGAGAAGCCCTTACAAAATCACATCCACCTTTTCCCGGTGTGGCGGAGTAGCCGGGTTCTTTGACACCAAAATGATCTTCATCTTCTGTGAACTTCCCTCAAGATAAGCCTTGAATCTGACGGTACTAAGGTGCAAGCTTGCCAAAGCAACCATGTGGAATCCCCCTCCACACTCCCTTAAGTCCCCCCTCACAGGATCTTCTCCCTCTCTCAAACTCCACCCTTTTCTCACTCCCTTTCAAGCTCTCTCTTCAAGTTTTTCCTAAAAGAACGAAGCTATAATGGCTGCCAAAGACACTTACAAAAGTGTCTTGTCAAAAGCTTAAATGGAATATCTCAAAACGAGCTCATTAATGTAACTTATCGACTTTATCGTCTAGGCCGATAATAATATCATCCTGACCGATCAGTACAAAATAAGCACAATCAGCCAGGATGATTTGGGACAATCTGAAGAAAATTGGTTACATCGTCCAGGCTGATACAAAATCGTTCTGGCCGATTAGTTCAAATCCGAGTACAATCATCCTGAACATCGCCCTGAATAGAGTCTGGCCGATGTCAATCATCCACAACATCTTCATGGCCGATCCTGCGATCAGCCCGGCCGATGTGATCGTATCAATCAGCTTAATTTCTTTCAAAAATACCAAATTTAGGCATAATTTGTGCTGCATCGTCTAGCCCGATGTAGAGATCATCCATGACGATGTCTTGAAATAAAGAATACCTAAATTGATCATGGAGGTTGATTCTTTCTGATTTGAGCCTATCATCCTGGCCGATATAAGTATTTTTTCCAGGCTATTCTGCTTAATGACGGCTAACTTAATGAGGATGATGCCCTAATTAGGGTTTTTATTTTTTGAAC
The DNA here is from genome assembly GCF_001605985.2 of Dendrobium catenatum. Taxonomy (NCBI): domain Eukaryota; kingdom Viridiplantae; phylum Streptophyta; class Magnoliopsida; order Asparagales; family Orchidaceae; genus Dendrobium; species Dendrobium catenatum. The sequence goes on along the minus strand of NW_021431114.1, from coordinate 40,162 downwards.
CGATCGTCCAGGCTGATATAAATATCGTCCCGGCCAATATTACCAAAAATAGTGAACTCTATGGAACAGTCAAAAATTCTTCTAAGGTGTGTGTGTGTGTGTGCAAACTTACATAGCATCAGGAGCCACACCAATTACAATTGACTCAAGAAAGGAAAAAAGGATACAAATTGACTCAGACCTAGTCTACCTAATCTTAAGCTGGTTCCAAATTGCAGTCTGATCTTGTGGACCTAAAATAGCAGTAGATAAGGCAGTCGTAGAGAAATAAGAGTGTTTGTTATCATCAAAATCATAAACCATGAAAACATATCTGCAACAATCTCCCCCTTTTTTATGATAGCAAACATTTCTGGAAGAATTTGCAAAAAGAAATCATGTTCTCTTAATCTCCCCCTCACTAGAATAAAACTTAAAAAAATAGGGGAAATCATAAATTGTTTTTTTTTTTATTTTTAAAAGAGAAAAGATACAAATACAACAATACGTTCTCCCCCTTTGACATTATCTAAAAGAGAAGGGGCACGAAAGAAAATCTTTTAAAAAATTGAGAAAGTTACCTCTAAATTTTAATCAAAAACTTAGTAAGGAATGGATTCACAATGTATAATCCAGTAAAGGTAAGAAACTCAGAGATTGTTAATCCAAACTCAGGTTGTTTTTAAAGGATCAAAAACTTTTTAATCCAATATTTAAATCAAGGAATAAATTTGAAAAAGAAACACTAATTTTTCAAAACTCCTTTCATAAAATTGTCTAATAAAAGATCAATGCAATAATTGTTGAATAAGGAACCATGATTCTTAAGCTCAAGTTTCAAAAATATCAAGGATTTTCTTTGGCTTTTAGTAGTATAAGGAAAAATAAACATATTTTTTGTGGGCTCATTTTATGCCCTTTGTCACTTGAATGGCTCTTTGAGCATCTTTTAATTTTTGATACACTGTGTATATTTTTTCAATTTGGCGTCATTGTGCATCTTTTGGTTTGGCATCATTGGCCACTTTCTTTTTTATTTTCAACCAAAATATGCTTTCTTTCTTATATTTTCAAAGCTAAAGTAACCCATATTATTGACAGAACGAACTACTTGATTAAGAAAATTTTTAGGTGGATTCAAAAATCTTGCAAAAGATTCCTTTGCGATAGATAAAATGTAAGGAGATGAAAAAGTTCAGTTTCAAAATCTAATTTAAAACATGATGAAAATTTTAAATCAAAAATAGAATAACCTCTTTTAGAAAATAGAGATTGAGAGTCAAAATCATGAGTTTCCTTTCTTTGACTGTTTTTAGAGAAGTCAGCCATAGCTTACCTAAGAATTCAAGAAAAATAAAAGATAGACTTTTCATTTAAAAAGATCTTCAAAAAAGTGATATGTGTGTGTTGATTAGTGAAAACTTCATAAAACAACAAACAAACAAAAAACAACACTCAAGACGAAAATTAAAAAAAGAAAACACTACAGAAAAAACTAAAACACAACACAAAACAAATAAGTAAGGCTTTTAAACCCCATCCTGCTCTTGGTCCGAAGCTTCAGAAACCAGGTCTGCCCAAGAGATTTTTTGTTTTTCATTATTTGTCATTTCTACAAGTTGCTTAGCTTTGACCTTTTCTTTTGCAGGAAGAGTTCTCAAATTAGGGCACTAGTTTTTCATGTGTCAATGCTTCCTACATCAAAAGCAAATAATGTCAGAAGTAATCTTATCATTTTTATCTTTATTCCACTTTTGTTGAGGCTTATGCTTTGATGAGCTTTTTAAATTTCTTGATAAGTCATTATTTTTGTCACTAATTAGGCTACTTTCCTCCATGTTTTCAGTGTTTAGCACTATCGTTTCACCTGCATCTAAAAGTCTTTTACCCAAACTTTGCTCGTAGGCAATGAGGAAGCCAATCAAATTATCAATAAAATAGTCATTCAAATTTTTTGATTCATAAATAGCAACAACTTTAGCATCAAACTTATCAAGTAAACAACGAAGAATTTTATTGACTTTTTCAAAGTTTGAAAACTCCTTTCCTAAAGCATATGATGATGTCACAATTTGAATAAATATAGTATACATCTCTAAGATTGTCTCATAAGGTTTCATTCAAAAAAGCTCATAATCATGCATTAAAATATTCAACTTGGATTGCTTGATTTCACTAGTGCCTTTGTATATGGTGTGTAATTTAACCCAAATTTTCTTACCAGTACTGCACGTGGAAACTAACATAAAGTCTTCAGAATTTAAAGCACAGAAAAAAAAAGTTTAATGATTTAGCATTTAATTGAGCATTGATTTTCTCTTCTATACTCCATTGACTAAAAGGAATATCAATTTTGATTTCATCTAAAATATGAGATAGTATAGAATAACCAGTTAAAATAATATGCCACATTTGAAAATCAATTGATTACAAAAAGGTAGACATGCAAATTTTCCAAAAATCAAATATAATATTTTCAAACAAAGGTAGTCTGGTTATTGAATAACCTTTTACAATATTATGATTAGAAAAATTAGTCATGGATTCGAAATTCAAAAAGTTTTCAAACTATTTTTATGAAGCCTACTCTGATACCACTTGAAAGTTCGTTAAGGATATTATGCCCTTATGAACTAGCCCAAGGCTAATAAAGAGAGAGGTGGTGAATTGGTAGTTTAAAACAATCTTTAAAATAAAAACACAAACCAAGATTCACCACAAAGAAACCACGATGCAGAAATTAAATGCCGAAATAATAAAGGAAAGAACACATTAGATTTATAGTGGTTCGGTCAAACCTTGACCTACATCCACTCCATGGAGGCACCCTCCTGGTATTGCATTAAACTAAGTGTCTCTCCTTTAGCCCCCACAGCTAGGTGGAGAAGCCCTTATAAAATCACTTCCAACTTTCCCAGTGAAGCGGAGTAGCTGGGTCCTTTGACACCAAAGTGATATTCTTCATCCGTGAACTTCCCTCAAGATAAGTCTTGAATTTGACGGCACTAAGGTGCAAGCTTGCATGAGCAATCGTGTGGAATCCCCTTCCACACTCCCTTGAGTCCCCCCTCACAGGATCTTCTCCCTCTCTCAAACTCCACCCTTTCTTCACTCCCTTTCAAGCTTTCTCTTCAAGTTTCCCCTAAAAGAATGAAGCTACAATAGCTGCCAAAGACACTCATAAAAGTGCATTGTCAAAAGCTTAAATAGAAGATCTAAAAATGAGCTCATTAATGCAACTTGCCGACTTTATTGTCCAGGACTATAATAATATCGTCCTGGCCGATCAGTCCAAAATAAGCTCAATTAGCCAGGACGGTTTGGGATGATCTGAAGAAAATTGATTAAATCGTCAAGGCTGATATAATATCATCCTGGCTGATTAGTTCAAATTCGAGTACAATCGTCCTAAACATATCCCTGAATAGAGTCTGGCCAATGTCAATCATCCAGGACATCATCCTGGCCAATCCTGCGATCGGCCCGGCTGATGTGATCGTATCAATTAGCCTTAATTGCTTTCCAAAAATACCATATTAATTTAGGCATAATTTTTGCTACATCATCCAGGCCGATGTAGAGATCGTCATCATCCAGGCCGATGTACAGATCGTCCTGGATGATATCTTGAAATAAAGAATACCTAAATTGATCATGACGACTGATTCTTTCTAATTTGAGCCTATCATCCTAGCCGATATAAGTATCACCCAGGCCGATATGCTTAATGACGGTTGCCTTAATGAGGATGATGCCCTAATTAGGGTTTCTATTTTTTGAATTGATCGTCTATGCCGATATAAATATCATCCTGGTCGATGTTATCAAAAATAGCAAACTCTTTAAAACAGTCAGAAATTCTTCCAAGGTGTGTGTGTGCAAAGTTACATAGCATTAGGAGCCACACCAATTACAATAGACATAAGAAAGGAAAAGGGTACAAACTGACTCAGACATAGTCTACCCAATCTTGAGCTGGTTCCAAATTACAATCTGATCTTGTGGACCTGAAATATTAATAGATAAGGCAGTCGTAGAGAAATAAGAGTGTTTGCTATCATCAAAATCATAAACCATGAAAATATATCTATAATAATCTTGGGTAATTAAGAGGTCTTATATAGAATGGATTCAAATTTTTCCCTTAATTTCCATAAACTAATAAAAGTCATCTAGGATGATCAACAGATCATCCTGTAGGATCATTATAAATTTAGCTCAATCAACCAGGCAGATCTATGGGAGGTTGGATGATTAAAGGAAATATTTATTCTAATCGTCCAAGGAGATGGGTATAATTAGTTCAGAATCATCAAGTATCGTCCAGACCATCGCTCTATTCAACCAGACTTTACTTATCTAGATGATGAAAAGTAACTAGTCATCCAGGATGATTGTATGATCGTCTTGTATGATTAGTTTAAGATGTCGAATATCATCCAGACAATCGCTCTGTTCGGCCAAACTTTATATGCTTGGACGATGAAAAAATAATTGACCATGCAGGATGATTTATCGATTATTATATATGATTAATTCAAATCAATACATATCATCCAGAATATCATTTTGGTCATCTAGGAAGAAACTACGATTTATTTAACTGATCATCCCAGATGATGCTGCGATCATCTAGGATGATATGATAGATCAACTTAACCTTAATTGCTTTTCTTAATCATCTGACTAATTTAGGCATAATTATAATGCATCATTTAGGATGATGTCCAAAAATAAAAATATGCCTAAAAGAGTTTGTCTGATTCTTTCTGATTTGAGTCTATCGTCTAAGACGATGCTAATATCGTCTAGGATGATTTACTTAATTTCGACTGCCTTAACCAGGATGCCCTAATTAGGGTTTTTATTTTTAACTAATTGTCTAGGATGGTTTGGGATCATCCCGAATGATATGATCAAAAATAAAAAACTCTAAAAATAGATATAATTTCTTCCCCTGCGTGTGTGCGTGCAAGGTTACGTAGCATCAGGACCCACTTTATTACATTTGACTCAAGAAAAGGTAAAAAACACTTAATGTACACTTATAAATTGAATCAGTCCTAATCTATCCAATCTTGAGCTGGCTTGATTTGTAATTCACCTTGTCGACCTAAAATGTTAGTAGGCAGAACAATCGTAGAAAAATAGAAGTGTCAGAAATATTTGCTATCATAAAAAATTAAAATCCCTTAATCTAGATTCCCAACAAAAATTGGGTCATACATTACGATCGTCTGGATTATCCTTTATAATTAGTACAAACACATAACTAATTATACATTATAAGGGGCGACATTTAATTATCGTCCCATATAGGAATTAGTTTGTATAATTCGATCAGCTTTAATTGTTCTGTATAAATTGAATATGTAATTTAACATTAATTAAGCACTCAATCCCAAAATCAATTTACGCATGATTATCATCAATCATACAATATGATGATAATCGAATGGTATGATTAGACAAAGATTTTGAATATTAAAATATTACCTAAATTATGATTGGCGGCTATTTTACTAATTATAATGGATCATCCTAAATAATAGAGGTCATACAGTATAATGAGTTTAATCAATCTTAATTAACTAAGGTGGCCTAATTAGGGTTTTATTTTTTAACTGATCATCCAATACGATATAAATCGTACCGTACGATTAGGTTAAAAAACAAAAAAAATTTCTAACTCACCAACTCACTCCCTTGAGTGTGTTTGTGAAAGGTTACTCAGCTTAGTATCCATCATATACATTGCTTGACTCAAGAGAGGGAAAAGTATATTGAAGTTAAAATTACAAATAGACTTAACCCTAGTCTATCAAAGCTTTAGCTGATTAAATTTACTAGTGAATTGTGGACCTAAAATGTTAGTGAACATGGCAATAAAATAGATATTCAATATTAATAATTAATAGAATATAGTTGTACAGAAATAATAATATTTATTGTCATCAAAATCACAATGATTGGGTCCATATTTACAATATTATACACATGTTTAAACCATTTATAAAGGTCTACATGGAATTTGAACCAAGATGCTACCTGAGTGGCATGGGTTATTAAAATCTAAAGATTTTAAATTCATGATTAAAGCTTTAGGTTTTAGGGTTTGGAAGAATATGGTGGCTTTAAAAAATATTAGGGATACTCATGAGAACTAACTAATCAATATGTGAATGACCAAATACAATTCGAAAGGTTTCACCCAGGGCTTTGATTACCCACTGGAAATGAAAAAAAATTCAAGGGCATTAGTGTTTAGAATTAAAATTTTTTTGAATGTTGATTGATGATCGAAGATAATGGAAGATAATTGACTGGTTGAAGTTTAATATAGTCATTATATGATTGAATTTAATTAAATGAATGAACATCAATGAATTAATTGAACTACACTGAATGATTGATCTTAATTGAAAATGAATAAGTTTAATGATTGGACATCATTATTGAAAATTTATGATCATTCAGCTTGATTAAAGATGATTGTTTGAACATAGGGTATGATGAATTGAAATCAATGATTGAATCAATATGATTGAACATGATTGTTGAACTTGATTGAATTGAGATTAATAATTATAAATGATTGATGTATTTATTTTATATAAAAATAAGGTCAACACTTGTCACCTGATACTGATCATTTTTGTGCTCTATGGATTTAAGAAATGAAAGAAAGCTAGTGGTAAACTAGGCTTTCCCATCACATGGTGACGGGGAACATAAATATATAGTGATGGACTACTTTGGTATTGGATGCTTCAACTATAAACAAATATAATTTTTAGTCAACTAATCTTAAATACTTTGAATTCAATAATTTCTACCTTTCAAAACATCATAAAATTTCCATGTTGTGGGTAAGATATCTAAGTAAAAGGCGACATAATAAAAAAAAATTATTTGTAAAGGCTATTGATAGTATCTAAGATGAGATGTTACAAGTAAAAACTAAGATTAAAGTGAGGCAACAAAACAAAGAATAAAAATGGGAAGTCCAAAATAATAAAGGAGCCATAGGACAAACTTTACATAATCACTCCTATTTCTCTGGTGAATATGGAGAAAATTAAATCAGTCCCCCTGAGAAAAAATAGAAGTCTTCGCATGGATGGAGATCGAGATGCATAACATTAATATAAATAAATATTTCCATAGTTTGAATATAGATTAAAGCTTTGGATCCATAAATTAAATGATTAAGAAGATTATAACTACTACTGTGGAGTTAATATGGAACAAGATTTATAAATATCTAAATGCAAGATCCATCTATAAGGTTTAGCATCTTGACATGATCTCAAACATAATTAAGGTCATTAAATCATGTAAAACATTAGAAGATGTGCATTAATTTAAATAATCTAAGCTTAACATACCCAAATGATGGTTTCCCTCTTCTTTAGATAAACACTCTTGTAAACTCAACTTTCATCTTCTTATTAATGAGTTTATTTAAAACTTTAATGTGATATAATAATAAAAATATGCTCAATCGATTGAAATAAAAATCCATTTATCACTAGGGAAGGGCCTGACAATTATGAAGGTATGCTTTTAGCTTGACCAAATGATGATTGACCACATCTTCAAAAACCAAGAAAGGAGGGATATCAATGTATACATAGAAGACTTATTGGTAGAAAGGAAAAGCTCAAGTCAACACACTCTATACCTAAAGGTGTTATTAACCTCCTTAAAAAAGTTTAATTCACATCTCAGCTTATTCATATATACTTCTAGAGTTAGATCAAGGAAACTCTTGAGTGTAGTGCTCATGTTTAAAGGGACAAAAATGAATCCTAAAAAGGTAAATGTCCTAGAGAAGGCATCCCTAGTGATGATAAAGGAGCTATAGCCACTAACCAAGAAAATTTTTAGATTATATAGCTATATTCTGATGTTAAGCTAGCGGTTCTCATCATTTACCAAAACACTAGGAAGTGCCAAAAACCTCACATGGAAAGCAAGCGGCTAGAAAGCTTTCCAACAACAAATTAAAGTTACACATATATGCACACAATTGCTACAAAGTCCCTAGTTATTAGAAGGGTTTCACCTATACCATGAATTAGGAGAAGAGGTTATTTACTAATTTTAATCATTATTGACAACAAATCATAGTTTTTAGATAAGAAGTTCAATGACTTTTATTAAAAATTCGAAAGGGGAAGGAAGAAAGTAAACAAGTAAAGGTGAAATGTACATGTTAAATCTACAATCAGTGTGATACGAGGCACCACACATTGCACACATTAAATAACACAAATATCATTAAATAAATTCAAAGCAATATTAAAGTAAAATTAATAAAGAAAATATAATAATTATATTTATTTTAATTAAAATTAATTTGCATATTATTTGAAACTTTACAAGTTCACTTTTTTCAGTATAGGAAGCCTTTATTAAATAAGCTGATTTATTGGCACGTTCTTGAAGACTCTAATGAGAGAAAACTTTGTTTCCTCTAATATAGCCTGTATTGTCGGATCAAATATCACTAATTTAGGCACCAAGTATTGGTAGATAAAGTTTGGGCTTATAAACTTGGCCTCACTTGTAAACTAATTAATTTAGGAAGATGAAGCACTCCTCTTTAAAAAGAAGTCCTAGCCATTCAAACTATCTAGTTTTAAGTTGATGTTGTCTAAGACATCTACTAAGATGGAATCAAGGCATGTAACAAGGGATTCAAATACCTCCACCAAGTTAGTTCAACAAATCTTCTTACCTTCCCTAAATATTGAATAACATAGTAACCCTTTAAATGATCCTCGACTTTTTTTGATAAGATTTATACTTGAAGGAAACCTAACATTGCTTACGAAGCAGTTGCACCCTCTATAAGAGGATGTGATGTTGGCATTCCGGGTGGCTGAGTAGTCGGTATCACAATAAGTTATGAATTGGCCCTTTTAAAGATTATGATGTTGGCATCTCAGAGGTTGTAAAGTTGGCAGTTTAGAAGATGTAAATTGGCATATTAGATGGCAATAAAATTAACATCTTTGAAGGTTACAAAATAATATCTCATAAAGATATATCATCATCACTTCAATCCTGCAGAGAGTATAATTAGGTGTAGAAACCCTTTATATATCACTAATAAAGAAAGAATCAAACACAAGATTGGCCTCATTAGAAGGTAGCTAACCTATATGAATGACGAAAACATATTAGTAAAGAAAATTTACCACCAATCCCATTTGCTTGATTTATTTTCCAAGGGATCTTGGAAGAAATTCAATTCATCTTGTTCTTATTACCTCCTTTTTTTATCTTCTTTGGTGAAGGATAAAGTATGGATTCATCTAGATCTCTCTTGGCTCCATGATCTTTATTTTATACGATAATTCACCAAGATGTTTATGCATATGTGCATCTTTTTGAATAAAATAATTATGCTAAATGAAATGATAAAGTTTTAGTGCCACATTTATGCTTTGGGTGGTTATGCATTATTATAAATTACTTTATAAAATGCTTGAGATGTAAGAAGTCATGAATTTTGCACTTATATACATCATGGCATAATGGCCCTAATCATGCATGCAAACTTATTTGGTTATATATAAAAAATAGTGATGAGTATGATGTATTATCACAAAATTTATGTTAATTAATTATTAAAATTAAGTTAGATTCACACTATTTAAATAATTTAAATTGAGTTGCATTTTGCTTAGAAAAGTATAATAATCATTAAGTAAATAACAAATAGAGACTGCTTATAGTCATAAATTAGGATAGGGCTTAGGGATTGGGCCTTACTGGAGTTCCTTCAATGGATTTGGTTGTAATACCATGAACAAGTTACGTTAAGTTTGATGTAAATATATCTATAATGAAACCTACCATTCTCTAAAAAATATGGACTCACTCACCTTTTTGCATAAATATTATTTCAGTCAATGGCAATTTAATATAAAAAAGATTCTCTTAAAAGCCCTAGGCGATCTAATATATCACACTTATTTAATGTAGAGTTATCTATCCAAAGATCTTATCTAATTTTTTACCAATAATGACTCTATTCTACACCTCTCAATTTTGAATGGATCCCTTAAGATTTAAATTCGAGGCTAATTAATTATTAGTCACAAACTTCATAACATAAATATGCATAAATAAGAATGGAACACAAAAGTAAGCATGTTTGAAATCAACAACAATCTAAAAAAAATTATTTAAATATCTTTAAAGAACTTGCATGATGAAAGATAGAAATTGGCTCGTACTTAGGAGAAAATGAGCTTAATTCTTAACATGTCGCATAGGTATTTAGTCTAAGCACCAAGGCACTTAACTCAATATTTCTGGGCTAAAACAATATTCTCTTATGTACTGGAGTACTTGAGCATGAAACTCTTTATTTTGGGCTAAAAATGCTATTTTAGGTACCTGGGCGGCTAAGCACAGGGTTTGGCGCTTGGGCATTAGGCCCTAGGAATAAGGATTAGGTGCCAAGGACCAAAGTTTATGCTTCCAAGTGGGGCTATCATCTCTTGGATAGCTCAAAAATCCTCCAACATGCATTTTCTCCAACAATCATTAAACTTACTCATGTCAATGTAATGAATATGAAATCCACTTGAATGAGTATTAACCTATAACAATAAATATATTAATTAGCTGAGTAGACTTTTAATATTAAGCAAAAAATATGTTAAAAAATATAAAGATCTAATTGGGGAAACCACTACTTATATGTCACCTCTTAGATGACCATGCACTTAGGCTTGCCCTCGAGAAAATAAAAAAGAAAATGATGGAAACATAGAAATTATAAATCACAGAACTATTAGTGGGGTGACATTGCATACTAATTTAGAAAAATTATGTCAAAAAATAAAGACAGTTCTTATAATAACAACTGCACTCATGTGCTAGGAAAATTTTATTTAAGTGAGAATTCGCATATTTTCATATTTCTCTCATGATCCAAATAAGTTACATCAATATCAAGAATATATGACTCATACACTATTCAATTTTATAGACTCAAAACATTTTAACATTTATAACTATACAAACTCCTATCATCTTAAAATTAAACTTAAGCATCAATTGAAACATAAAATAACCTTGCAAATTTCAGGTAAATAAAGTGTGTGAGTATGAAGCAAAACTAAATATCCAAACATCTATTCCTATTTTTCTAAGCAAATGATAACTCTCCTCCTTTTTTAATACTTTATTTTCTTAATGATAAATCACATCCCTTCTTTTATTGTGAATGATGATTCTCATTATTTTTTATCTTTCTTTTGTTGGATGCTCGATAAGCCCAACATAAGTTTATTTTCAAGTACAAGATTTAGCACACTTTATTATCATACATCACGGTTCGACCTCATATAGTTGTATAAAATCTTGTTATTGTGGTTGGTATTGTGTTCTCAAACTTCACAGTTGTCCAAAATGAAGTTTGACTTATGCTAGAGTTTCAAAAGGATATAGTTAACCTAAGCATTCCAATATGTACATTACAAGTAGATATACCAACTAATTTATCAGTATAATGCAAGCCAAATATCATGCAAATTTGTCAAATTGGTTGCAATGAACTTATATAAAAAAATAATTATAAACATTTGGAAAACTACTAATTAATATGATGATGATTATGCTAAATTATTCAATCAAATTTTCATAAAATAGTAGCATTGGAGAAAAAATAATTCTTCATAAGAATCAAATATAAGAAATATAAATTCAACTAAAATAATAATAAAAAATCCTTCTTACTCAATCCTCCCTTTTAAGATAAAAGAAAATAATACTAAAGGTAACATAAAAAAAGCTACAAAAAAATTGTAGAAACAAAAAAGAAATGTTTAAAATAAATCAAATATTGAAAAAAAATAAAGATCAAACCAGATTTAGCAATGATAAGCTAAAAACACCACCACACACTCTAATATTACATTATCCCCAATGCATGGAAAAATATAACTTACACGTTCAATATATAGAGAACTTCCAAGCATGAGTGTTGTTAGTTTATCCACCTAATGTCCTAGGTGGTGTAAAGGATAAAAGATATATTTGTTTTCTCTATTCACATGGATAGAACATCTAATTTTTTAAAAAAAATTCTAAATAAATAAAGAACTATGTGAAGGCTAGGAAACAATAGGTTGTCTCGCTATAAGCACTTTGCTCTACATCCTCAGCCTAACTCGTTGTCCAAACTTAGTTTACCTCTTATTTAGTGAAATATGGTGCTTAGATTCTATTTAGAGACTACGTCAATGCCCAACACAACTCCTATTGGCTTTACTCAAGATTGTTATCAAGATTTTAGTGTGTGATTTAAATGTCGTGTGCCTATTCTAGTATTACATCTCTAATTGATCTTTAGATATTTCATCAAAGCTATGCTAGCTACCTTATTATATTTTCTAACACTTACTAGATCCCTTTTAATTGAGTTTGGCTGATGAAAGGAACTTTTTGTATCCTTCATATTAATCTAATGGTAGCTCTCAAAAATTACATTGACTAGCATCACCACTCTTGATTTAGAACAATTATTTCATCCTCTGACCGGACGTAGAGCTACGTTCGGCCGCCAATAACATGTCGCCACGTGCTCTTACTCTTTACCGCGCGGCCCGATGACTTGACCCGGACCAGAACTCGGGAATGCTATGTTCGCGTATTGTGAGGTATTACTCGGTATTTGCTCAGTATTGCTCGGTATTGCTAGGAATTGCTTGACAATAACAAGAAATACCGCTCTGTGAAGACAAATATCGAGTAATACCAAGAAATACCGAGTTGTACCGAGTTTTTTCTTACCGAGTTTTTCTAGAAAAACTCGGTATTTTCTAGAAAAACTCGGTACAAGTCGGTATTTGCTAGAAATACCGAGTTTTTCTAGAAATACCGAGTTGTACCGAGTTTTTTAGAAAAACTCGATACAACTCGGTATTGCTCGGTATTTGCTCGGTATTGGTTATTGCCAAGCAAAATCGACCAATACCTAGCAATACCGAGTAATACCGAGCAATACCTAGCAAAATCGAGAAATACCGAGCCATCCTGAGTCCGTTCCGGGTCGGGTTATCGGGCGGCGCGATAAATAGTGAGAAAGCGTGGCGTGATTCTATTGGCGGCCGAACGTAGAGCAACGTCCTATGACCGGACCAAATAAAAGTTCCAAATATACATATGTAGATTCTTTATAGTTTTTTGGGCACTAAACCTCCATTTTCAAAATATAGAGAAGATCTCCTTATGAATATAAGTGCAAGTTATTTATTCTTTTGAAAATAATATCATCTTCTAGAACTCTCACATAGAGATAACCTTTTTGAATATTTATAAGTGCTCTACCCATAGCCTAAATTGGATAACCCAAAATGATAGAATATTTGGGTTCTACCTCATAAATATCAAAAAATATAAAATATTTAAAAAAAAACTTTTAAATCTTCATTAAAACATCTTCTATAGTCCTCTTAGGCTACTTAACCAAACTGTTAGATAGATGTAATGACACTATAGTTGGCTTTACATCTCTCAAGCCTAGTCTTTTTAGATCAATATTAGCTTAATGTTGACACTCAGTCCAAAGTCACACAATTACATAGAGAATATTAAATATGCTTTGATCTTTTTGTTTGGTTGTCATCTTCCTTTATAATTTTACCTTGCACCTTTCGATGAGTTCCTTAATCTCATACTCTCTTATCTTTCTCTTACTAAAGAGGAACTCACTTATTAATTTGATGTAACTTGGCATATGTTCCAATGTATTTACAAGTGGAATGTTGATATTTAACTTCTTGGAAATATCTAAAAAATTTATAAGTGTATTATCTAACTTTTAACTCTAAATTTTTATGGTTATAATAATGGGGTCACATAAGGCATCAGATTATCTATAGATATTGATTCAGGACACACTAACCTTTTTGTCTTTTATAATTAGCTTTAAAATGCTCAAATACTTTTATTTAGAGAACATACATTTTGTTAACACTTTTCACTCCTCATACTAACATGCAGAAGTTGATCTTGTATATTCATCTTTGTATTACCCAAGAGAGCACCAAACTATCATGTTGAAAGTTTCTATGATAAATATCCAATATTTACCTTGATGTTCTGTGGTGTGGTTTCTTTCCATTGGACTAAGACTTCATGCAATCGCAATGTAGAATCTATGTATGATAAAAAATGGAGCTGATAAAGGTAAATAAAATAGAAGCATCTCAAAGTGTGACATCTCCATCCTTTTGCCCCTAATGTTAATAAAAAAAATCATTTAATTCAATATGAATACTAGAATTTACTGAATTGTTACTCATCTTGCTGATTCTTTCAAGATCAATTTGGGTGGTTCCTCCACCACAAATTTTGCATGATGGAATATGGATTATTAGGCTATTAATTTGCCATAAAGTACACCATCTTTAGTTAAGCTTAAGAAAATAGATTACTAAATTAGCAATCTCTACTCTTGTGATCCACTCTAAATAATTCATAATATGGAATTTGCATGTGAATGTCATTCATAATAAAAAGACTCAATTATATTGTTAGATAAGTAACTTAGAAGTTAGAGAAATAATAGAATCTAAGTCCTTGATTGTTGCAATAGGATTATATAAAAGTTTTCTATAACTGGGCTATTGATAATTATTCATTATCATCACCTCCAATAAATCATAAGCAACCTGTTGTGTCTTTCTTATAAATAAGCAAGTAAACATAATGTTGATTAATGTTTTTATATGCTCTACTAAGCCACTATATGTATAAACTCAAAACTTTCATCTATCTGGGCAATCTAAGGTGGCAGAACACACTAAAAAATTGTTTATACCAATCCTAAACATCATAATGCATATCCCTAGATAAAATTTAAGATCACATTCCTCATGTAGGCTTTCTATGTTAGTGGAAAATATTTTAAGTGAATTTTTTATTCTAGATTATTCTAGCTAATGATAATGTCATTAATCAATGAATTTAACAAACTATTGGCTTGATCTTGCAATGAGAGTGGGAACAATCCCAATTTAGTTGAATTATATGAGACTCCATACTTGAATATGTAACATATCTCTAGAAAATTGATATGATAACTCAGGTCCTCCAATGCTAATGCTCCAAAGTATGTATTTTTGGATCATTTATAGGGTAAATTGCTTGACCTCAAAATTGTTAGCTGTGATCTTATAATATTTGATGGCCCACTGAATATTATGTACTATCAATTAAACATAATGTTTCAATGCATAGGATCCTCTAGCTATGCTTATAGTGTCTGAATAATCGCACTATAGCAAATAACACATAACTCATAATTTGTCCAAGCTCCATTAGTTTCATTAAGATCATCCTCTAGGTCTCCTGGTCAAATAAAAGCTATCACTTACAACCAAGAAATGCATACACTAATGGTCATTCTTAAAAGAGATAAAAAAAGGGAAAAAAAAACACATTAAAAGTATATAAGCTCAACTTAGTATCAATATTGGTTAACACAATCTCTAATAATGATGCCAAATACTTGTTACTCTCTAAACATGCAAGAAAAATTATGTGGTCATATAAATAATGAATTAATGAGCGTCAAGTATCTTCTTCTAGAAACTTTGTTTGGTTAATTACTAAGAAAAAGTTAATTTTAAATTATTTGAATAATAAAAATTAATTAGAATTTTGTAAAATATATAAGAAATTTGAGAAAAAAAAAATGTAAAATAAAAATTAGAGAATTCTTAGAATTGTAAAACTGGATGATTATGTATAGTAATATGAGATCTTTAGGGTTCCTTATACAAATTCAGTTGCGATAGAGTTAATGTGTTACTTAAATGTTTGCTATAATTTGATATATTACAAAACCTATCTTTCTCTTAAATATTTAGGGTCGTTAACCTCTTTACATAAATTTTCTTTTCTTCGAGGTACATTTCATGCAGAGAAGGCTTAACTTATAAGGCTTAGGCGATTTAATGTATAAGAAATCTATAGTGCATGTGTGTTTGCGTGTATATATATATATCTATATATATAT
>NW_021431114.1:18263-20787 GCF_001605985.2 Dendrobium catenatum | reverse complement strand
GGAAGAACAACTCAATGCTCAATTGAATGTAAAATCATTAAATTGCTTTTTTTGTGCTTTAAATTCTGAAGATTTCATGTTAATATCAACTTGCACTACTGGTAAGGAAGTTCGGGATAAACTACATACCATATCTGAAGGCACGAATGAAATCAAGCAATCTAAGTTGAATTTGTTAATGCATGATTTTGAATTATTTTCATGAAACCTTATGAGACGATCTTAGACATGTATATGAGGTTTATTTAAATTTTGACATCATTGCATGCTTTAGGAAAAGAATTTTCAAATTTTGAAAAAATTAACAAAATTCTTCATTGTCTACTGGATAAGTTTTACACTAAAATTGTTGTTATTTTTGAATCAAAAAATTTGAATGATTATTCTATTGATAATATGATTGGCTCACTCATTTCATACGAGCAAAGTTTGGGTCAAAGAATTTTGGATGCAAGTGAAACGATTGTTCTAAAAGCTGAAGATACAAAAAATAGATAGCTTAGTTGGTGACGAAAGCAATTGAAAGTTTGTTAGGGATGTTAGGCCCCTTATGAACTGGCCCAAGGCTAATAAAGAGAGAGGTGAATTGGAAAAGAAGAATCTTTAAATCAAAGCAAACAAACAAAAATCAATATCACCACAATAAAAACCAAATGCATAAATTAAATGCGAAAGTAATAAAGAAAAAACACACCGAATTTATAGTGGTTCAGTAAAACCTTAACCTACATCCACTCCTTGGAGGCACCCTCCAAGTATTGCACTAAAACAAGTGTCTCTCCTTTAGCCCCCACAGCTAGGCGGAGAAGCCCTTACAAAATCACTTCCACCTTCCCCTATGCGGCGGAGTCGCCGGGGTCCTTTGACACCATAAAGATCTTCTTCTTTGATGAACTTCCCTCGAGACAAGTCTTGAATTTGATGGTATTAAGGTGCAAGCCTGCCGGAGCAACCTTATGGAATCCACCTCCACACTCCCTTGAGTCCCCCTCACAGGATCTTCTCCCTCTCTCAAACTTCACCCGTTCCTCACTCCCTTTCAAGCTCTCTCTTCTAGTTTTTCCCAAAAGAATGAAGCTATAATGGCTTCCAAAGATACTTATAAAGTGCCTTGCTAAAGCTTAAATAGAAGATCTCAAAATAAGCTCATTAATGCAAGTTGCTGACTTTATCGTCCAGGATAATACTAATATCATCCTGTACAATCAGTGCAAAATAAGCCCAATCAGCTGGGATGATTTGAGACGATCAGAAGAAGTTTGTTCATATCGTCCAGGACAATAATATATCATCCAGGATGATAATATATCGTCCTAGATGATCAGAACAAATCGTGGAATATCGTCCTAAACATCAGCCTGAAAGATAGCTATCTGATGTCCAATCATTCAACGTATCCGCCTAGACGATTTTGCGATTGTCCAGAATAATTTGATCATGCAATCAAGTCATAATTACTTTCCTTAAATTTCAGAGAAATTTTGAAAAATTGTCGTGGATTGTCCTGGATGATATTTAATAGTCCTGGACAATACTCTGGACGATGTCAAAAAATAAGTAATTCTTAAATAGATCTGGTAGCAGATTCTTTCTATTTTGAGCCTATCATCCTGGCCGATATAAAATCATCAAGGACGATATTTTTTGCATAATGACGGCTGCTTTAATGAGGATGTGCTAATTAGGGTTTCTACTTTTGAACTGGTAGTCCAGGATGATATAAAATCATCCTGGAGATGTTACCAAAAATAGTAAACTCTAGGAAACTGTTAGAAATCTTCCAAGTTATAAAGCATCAGGAGCCACACCAAATACAATAGACTCAAGAAAGGAAAAAGGGTATAAACTGACTCAAACCTAGTCTACCCAACCTTGAGCCGGTTCCAAATTGCAGTCTGATCGTGTGGACCTGAATTGTCAGTATATAAGGCAGTCGTAGAGAAATAAGAGTGTTTGTTATCATCAAAACCATAAACCATAAAAACTGATCCGCAACAACAATGACTTGACAGGCAAATTAAGAAGCTCACCAAATCATAAGCATCATCAAAAGTGGAATAAATATAAAAAAGGTAAGAATGTTAATATTTCTTCTATCGTTATTTGCTTTTGTTGTAGGAAGTCTGGTCATATGAAAAATTAGTGCCCTAATTTAAGAATTCTTCTAGTAAAAGAAAAGGGTAAAGCGAAGCAAATTTTAAACTATGGAAATAATGAAAAGTAAAAAATCTCCTGGGCAGACCTGGTTTGTGAAGCATCGGATCAGGAGAAAGATAATAGTTAAAAGCCTTGTTTGTGTTTTTGTGTTGTGTTTTATTTTTATTATTTTCAGTGTTTTTATTTATTTTATTTTTTATTTTATTTTGTGTTTTTATTTTTATTTTTTTTTTTAATTTTTCTACTTATTTTTTGATTTTTTTTTCTCTGATCAACACACACATTCACTTTTCTAAAAATGAAAAATCTACTTCCTATTTTTTCTTGAAATCTTTGGTAAGTTGTGATTGACTTCTCTAAAAATAGT
>NW_021431114.1:0-18173 GCF_001605985.2 Dendrobium catenatum | reverse complement strand
TTTTGATTTAAAATCTTCATCATATTTTAAATTAAATTTTGAAATTGAATTTTATTTATCTTTCTACATTTTATTTATCGCATAGGAATATTTTGCAAGTTGTTGAATGTAACTCATAATTTTCTTAATCAAGAATTCGCTTTATCAATATGATGGGTTTACTTTTATTTTTAAGAATTCAGAAAGGTAGCATATAAAAAAAATTGGCCAATGATGCCAAAAATAAAAGATATGTAAAGACGTCAAATTAAAAAGTATACATAAAAGTATATCAAAAATTAAAAGATGCTCAAAGAGTGCCTTTCAAATTGATAAGAGGCATAAAATGAGCCCACAAAATTTAATGCTTACCATTCTTGTACTTCTTAAAAGCTTAAGAAAACCCATAATACTTTCGATACTTGATTTTGAAAAAAAAACATGATTCCTGATTCAACAATTCATGCATTAATCTTCTATTATATATATTTTATTAAAGGAGTTTTAAAAAATTAGTATTTCTTTTTCTAATTTATTCTTTGATTTAGATATTGAATTAAAAAGTTTTTGGGCCTTATTAAAGAACTTAAGTTTGGATTATCAAATTCTGAATTTCTAACCTTTTGTGGGCTATGCGTTGTCAAACCAATTCTACTAAGTTTTTGATTAAAACTAATAGGTAACTTTTTTATTTTAAGAATATTTGTTTTTTTACTAGATCAGGGAACATTTTTTCTTTTTGTTCGTTTTATTTTTTGTTTGTGCCTCTTCTCTTTTTGATAATGTCAAAGGGGGAGAACGTACCGTTGAATTTCTATACTTTTTTTTCTTTTCAAAAAATTTAAAACAACAAAAATATTTTTTTCTCCTCTATTTTTAAAGTGTTATTCTAGTGAGGGGGAGATTAGGAGAAAATATTTTTTTTTTTACAAATTCAAATTGAAATGTTTGCCATCATCAAAAAGGGGGAGATTGTTGTGGATCTATGGTTTATAATTTTGATGATAGCAAACATTCTTTTTTCTTTACAGCTGCCTTATCTACTGACATTTTAGTTTCACATGATCGGAATGCAATTTGGAATCAACTCAAGATTGGGTAGACTAGGTCTGAGTTAGTTTGTACACTTTTTCCTTTCTTGAGTCTATTATATTTAGTGTGGCTCCTCATGCTTTATAACTTGAAAGATTTTCTGAAAGTTTTCTAGAGTTTGCTGTTTTTAGTAACTTCATCTGGGATGATATTTATATCAGCTTGGATGATCTGTTCAAAAGCAGAAACCCTAATTAGGGCATGCTCATTAAAGAAGACGTCATTATGCAAAACACATAGTCCTGGATGATTTTGTATCAGCCCGGACGATAGGCTCAAAATAGAAAAAATCTGCCACCAGATTTATTTAAGAATTACTTATTTTTGGACATTGTCCAGAGGATCATCCAGGACTATAAAATATCATCCAGGATGATCCAGGACAATTTTTCTAAAATTTTTCTGGAATGTAAGGAAAGCAATTATGCTTGATTGCACGATCAAATCATCCTAGACGATCACCAGATCATCCTGGCCGATATGCTGGACGATTGGACATCGGATAGCTCTTTCTCAGGGAGATGTTCAGGACGATATTCCATAATTTATACTGATCATCCATGATGATATATTATCATCCTGGATGATAAGAACAAATTTCTTCTAATCATCTTAAATTGTTCCGGCTGATTGGGCTTAAATTGCACTGATTGTACATAATGATATTAGTATCATCCTGGATGATAATGTCTGCAACTTGCATTAATGAGCTCATTTTGAGATCTTCTATTTAAGCTATCACATGACACTTTATAAGTGTCTTTGACAGCCATTGTAGCTTTATTCTTTTGGGGGTAACTTAAAGAGAGATCTTGAAAGGGAGTGAGGAATGGGTGAAGTCTGAGAGAGGGGGAAGATCCTGTGAGGGGGGACTCAAGGTAGTGTGGAGGAGGATTCCATACGGTTGCTCTGGTAGGCTTGCACCTTAATCACGTTGGATTCAAGACTTGTCTTGAGGGAAGTTCACCAAAGAAGAAGATATCTTTGGTGTCAAAGGACCCGGCGACTCCGCCGCACCGAGGAAGGTGGAAGTGATTTTGTAAGGGCTTCTCTGCCTAGTTGTGGGGGATAAAAGAGAGACACTTATTTAAGTGCAATAGTTGGAGGGTGCCTCCAAGGAGTGGACGTAGGTCAAGGTTTGACCGAACCACTACAAATCTGGTGTGTTCTTTCCTTTATTACTTCTGCATTTAATTTTTGCATTTGGTTTTCTTTGTGGTGATATTGGTTTGTTTGCTTTGATTTAAAGATTCTTCTTTTCCAATTCACCTCTCTCTTTTAATTAGCTTTGGGCCAGTTCATAAGGCCTAACATCCATAACGAACTTTCATAAATAATGTTGTGTATGAACATGTTGTGAATCGATACGAACTCATTTCGTACACGATCATCGTCTGGTATGAACTAAATTCATCCTATATGAACAAAAAATTTTAAAGTTCATTAGTACAAAATGTCAAGATGAATGAATGAAACTAGAACCGGGACATTAGTGTCAGCACAATCAAAATTATAGTCCCATGTGATCTTTGTATCAAGACAAAAAGAGTCGTTTGTCCCTAGACAATAAAAAATATGATCCTGTACAATCTTCATTTGAGGATAAAAATAGAGTCGTTCGTCTCTGGACGATCAAAAATATATTCTCATCTGATCTTCATTCGAGGATAATAAGGAGCCGTTCATCCCTGGATGATCAAAAATATCATCACATATGATCTTTGTTTGAGGACAAAATAAAGAAATTCATCCCGATACAAAACTATATTTCGTCCTGTGTAATCTTCATTCGGGGACAAAATAGAGACATTCATCCCTGGACAAATTTTATTTTCATCTTGTTCGATCTATACTTAGAAAAAAATTTATCATTTCTATTCGTTCCACTGCTCATTGGGGATAAAAACTGACTAGATCAACCCGTACGAATTGATATCGTACTGTATGATCAGTTAAAAAAAATGAATTTTAAACTCTCCCCCGGTGTGTGTGTGTGTGTGTGTGTGTGTGTGTGTGCTCAGTTACTCAATTAAAATCACTCTCTTAGACTCAAACTAAAAAATACATACTTCAATTACAATAAACTCTAAACTGATCTTGATTTAAAGTCTTCAGCAATCCGGAGTATGATTTTCCTGAAATGTTAGTACACATAAGAAAAAAAATATTTCTTTTAAAATATGTTAGGAGAAATAATAATCAAATCAATAATATTTTGAATCATAAAAAATATACAAATTGTAAGAATATCAAACATACAAAACTAAGTAGCAACTATCTCAATAATCTGCCCCTTATAGATGATGACAAAAATAATTATTATTTGAGGAAAATTAAAAATCCTAAATTTCTCATTAATTCCCACTGAATAAATAAGCAAGTGAATATAGAAGAAATTTTATTAAGTACAAATTATATATTTTTTTAATTTTTATAAACTCATAAAACATTTAACAAAAAAATATAAAACAACACTAGCAACCCAAAAACAATCAAACCTAAAAATCAAAAAGCAAAAAACAAATCAAACAAAAATTTCTCCCCCTTTACAACAACAAAAAGGAGAAAGAAGAGAAAGCTGAAATGAAACAAGTCATATGAGAAACCTTAAATAATTGATCTTGAAAGAGATTGAATTATTATTGCAATAACAAGATTAATGTTCATTAGAGAAAAATAAATATTCATACTATTTCAATTAAAATATAACATAGATAAGATAAATATATCCAGGTCATGAAATAATCTGGATAATTAAATAAGAAAAATTATTACAAAAGAGATGAAATAAAGATTAATTAAAGTCAAATTCCAATATAATATATAATTGAACATTAAATTGATTTGAGATTGAAGATCAAACGATAGAGAAAATAATATTTTCAATACTCTTATTTGGCAACATTTTGTGCACATACTTTCAAATATTTGTGGCACACTTTGTGTAACTTTTTGTATTTGGGCTAATTTTATGCATCTTTTCAAATTGCGAACCATTGCGTATTCTTTCAATTTTTGTACACTTGTACATTTCTCAATTTTTAATTGATCTTTTCAAAATCAATAATCTAAAAACTCAAACTTCTATAAGTATGAAGATAATTATATTGAAAAGAGAATTTAAAAAATAATAAGGCATCAAAATTATAATAATAGTATTAAAATTTTGAATGTTTAAAAAGAACATGAGATTGATAGTCTTAACTTACTCGAGTTATAAATTAAATTATATGTTTGAAAAATTAGATTTCCTAATGAAATTAGTTTTTGTATTATAGTTAATGTTATAACACTTTTTTGATCAATTAAGTCAGGATTAACATATAAGCAAACTAACATTTCAAAACAAGGAACAAAATCATCTAAACAAAACATGACATTTTTTATTGATATCAATTTGAAGATGTAATACAATGAAGCACAAGATATCAATATTATAACATCAAAGACAAAAGGCAAGTACTAGAAAACATCAAATCATCACATCACTTTTCTAGAACTGGCAAAGAAAATAACTAAGAGCTACATCTATAAATTCGAGGGGCCTTGGTCTGGAGGAGGTGGCTGGTTGAAGATAGAAAAATAGATATTCATCATAGCCAAATTTGTTTTTATCGAGTCAAACTGACTTTGGATCCAACCCATGTCATGTTAGTATTGTGCATCGTACTGTAAGTGAGTCTGAATTTGATCAAAGAGTTGATCAAAATGACTCTTAAGTCTATCAAAGTGGTGGACCATCTCCTAAAAATAGGTCTATGATTAGGCATAAGTACAGGTGCTCCCCCTTCTCCCTCAGAATTCTCACTTGTATCATCTCTACCAAAAAGTGCTCGAAATGAAGCATCAATAAAAAAGATAGGCATTTCAAATTAAGGATCACAATGAATAAGATTGTACTTCTTCTCAAGAATATAGGTCACTAGGTGTCCTAAAGCAATGTTCTTCTTCGTCTTATATGAGATATGTCCAATTTTAAAAAGCATGTGAATATAATAAATAATAAATTGGACTTGATCTATAGGTTGACCAGCCATTATAGGATAAGTAACAGTGGAAAGAAGAGGAGTAATATTGATACGATCACCAGCTTTAGGAATTATGGAGGTTCTAAGAACATGCTGGATGATCCTTGCATTTTGGTTCAAAGTTGACACCCTAGGAAAATGACATACTTGTTCAATTCCTTTAATAACTTTATTTATCTCAGTCCAGTCAAAATCAAAAGTAGAAGTTAAAGTGTGGGCTCTAATTCCTTTAGTCCTTAAGTGCAAAAAGGTTCCCAAATCTTCCTTATTTATTTCTACCCTCTTTTTTAGTACATATGAATGAATTCTACATTGGTCAGTACTAAAGGTCATGTTGGCTAGAAAGTAGTGGAAGATTTCTTTATTATAAGAGTGAATCAGGTTCAGAATAAATACAAATTGGGTAGCAGTGAAAAGAGGCATAACTTGGAAGTGAATATCCTCTTGAAGAAGAATTCTAGTGGGCGTAATTTTTGCAGAAACAAAACCTACGAAAAGATTCCTCGTTAGCCCTGGAGAGAAAGTTATCATCTCCAACTTTGGACAGAAAGTTATCGTCTCCAAACCTGGAAGACAGACCCTTAATAAGTCTAGCCCTGTTGCTAGAACTGGACATTACTAAGATTTGAAGGATTGGAGAAGGCTGTTGAAGTGAATGAAAATGAATTCCAAAGCCCTCCCATTTAAAGAAAAAATGATCTTTGTACGTATGAAAATAGATTTGTATAGTACGATACATGGTTCGTACGTACAAAAATAAATTTTGTATGTATGAACGAGTATGTTCAAAATGAAATGACTTTTCATAATTACATAATTTACGAGACATTCTATCGTACAAGCTTTTTGACCTTATGATCATACAGACGGATAGGTGTTCGTCCGAGATGATTGGTTATTTAAGATCATTTTAATGACAGTTAGATTTGTCCCCCATATTGAATGACATGTGGTTCATACATACGAACTATGGGTTCGTACGTACGATCATTTACAATAATTGATTCTACATGTATTACCATCTAGATGCGTACATAGAAATGAATATAGATTGTCTGGGATGATCTAGAGATCGTACAGTATGATATGAATTGAAAAAATAAAACTACACGCAATTAGTCCAAACCAATGATCGACATGCTACGGAATTTGTACAATATGTATAGAACACTTAGAAAAATTTGCACAATCGATCAAAAATATGAAATCTGATGTTAAATCATTTCAGAAACTCACAAAACACAAAAACATAAAATCACAAACCTAAATTTGCACATAAAATATAAAAACATAAAACACACAAACAATACATATCAAGTTTGCAGAAGATTTTTTAATTAAGAATTCAAATCAATCACACCAAGCATTATTCTTAATGTACTAAAGGTATCAAAGGACAATAATTTTATAAAAATATCTACAAGTTAATTTTTAATTGAAATATAGTTTAGTTAATTTTCTCTTTTGGATATATGATCCCTCATGAAACGATGTCTTATGTCTATATGCTTGGTTCTAAAATATTAAATACAATTTTTTGAAATGCAAATGGCACTAATGTTATCACAATAAATTGAAATTATGCTTATTATAAATCCTAAAATAATCAACTGTTATTTTAACCAAAGAACTTGTTCCACACAAGTTCCTAAGGCAATGTATTCAGTTTTAGCAGTAGATAGGGCTACAAAATTTTATTTTCCACTAGACCAAGAAACTAAAGAATTTCCTATAAATTGATAAGTTCTAGAAGTACTCTTTATATCAACCCTACAACCTGTAAAGTCCAAATCTAAATATTCAATTATTTTAAATGAAGAGCTAAACTTAGAATACCAAATCCATAAGTTTTGAGTTTCGAAGAGATATCTCAAAATCCTTTTCATTGCTGTCAAATGTGATTCTTTTGGATTTGATTGAAATCTAGCACATAAATAAACACTAAACATAATATCAGGTCTGCTTGTAGTCAAATAGAGTAAATATCTAATTATTTCCTTAAATTTCTTTTGATCAATAGATTTTCCCTTTGGATCCTTATCCAATTAAACTAAGGAACTCATATGTGTACTAATACATTTAGCATTATCTATTTCATACCTTTGGATAATGTCCTTAACATATTTTGACTGACTAAGAAATATTACCTCCTCAATTTACTTAATGCTAAAGCCTAGAAAGTAACTTAAATCTTCCATTAGGTACATCTCAAATTTACAACTTATTGTTTTAGAAAAATCATCACAAAGATTTTTATTAGTAGATCCAAAAGTGATATCATCAACATAAATTTTTACAATGTTTATATCCTCTCCCAATTTCTTCAAAAAGAGAGTGGTGTTCATACTTCCTTTTCAAAATATCTCTCAAGTAGAAATGTACTCAATCTCTCATACCAAGCCCTAGTTTCCTATTTCAATCCATACAATGCCTTTTTCAATTTAAAAACATGATTTGGGTATTTTGAATTTTTAAAACATGGAGGTTGTTCAACATAAAAATCTTTTTGAATTACCCCATTTAAAAAGGTACTTTTAACATCCATTTGAAATAATTTGAATCCTTTAAAGCAGGTAAAAGCTAACAAAACCTTAACTACTTCAAGTCTCACTACAGAGGTAAAAGTCTCCTCAAAATCAATCCCTTTAATTCTATTATATCCTTTAGCTACCAATCTAGCCTCATTTCTAATAATAACTCCTGAGTCATTCATTTTGTTGTTGAATACCCACTTAGTCCCAACTACACTTTCATCCTTTGGCCGTGCAATTAATTTTCAAACATCATTTCTTACAAATTGATTTAATTCTACTTTCGTTGATAAAATCTAAAATTCATCCAAAAGTGCTTGATTTATATTTATGGGTTCTATCATTGCATTGAAATAAAGATAAAATGATTGAGTTCTTTGCTTAGTCTACGCCTAGTCCTAACACCCTCACTAGGTTTAGCTAAAATCAATTCTTATTTGTGGTTTTTAGAAAATCTCAAATCTCTAAGCAACGAGTTTTCTAACTCTAAATTTTCTTCTAAATTAACTTTCTCAATCGTTTGGGAGTTTTTTCCTATTTCATCATCTTCCAACTTTAGCTCTTCCAAAATTCTAGATTCATCAAATACAACATGTGTGGTCTCCTCAATTACCAAAGCTCTTTTGTTAAATACTCTATAAGATTTTTAACACTAGAGTATCCAAGAAAAACTCTTTCATCTGATTTTAGATCAAATTTTTCTAAGAAAGATTTTCCATCATTATGTATGAATACCTTATATCCAAAAATATGCAAATATGGCAAATTAAGTGTTTTTTCCTTTAAGAAGCTCATAAGGTATTTTATTTAATTTTGATCTGATATTCACCCTGTTCAGAACAAAGCATGCAATGCTAACCGCTTCAGTCTAAAAATTTTTAGGAAGTGAATATTCTGCCAACATGGCTCGAGTAGCTTTTATTAATATTCTATTCTTTCTTTCAACTATCCCATTCTACTGAGGGGTTCTAGGTGCAGAAATATTGTGATCAATTTCATTTTCCTTACAAAAATTCTGAAATTTTTTATTTTCAAATTCACCACCATGATCACTTTAAATAGTTAAAATATCACATCCTAATTTCCTTTTAATCCAAGTCAAAAAATCTCTAAACTCCTTAAATGATTCACTCTTATGATATAAGAATTTAACCCTAGTGAATCTAGAAAAATCATATACTATCACAAATTCGTATACACTTCCTCCTAGACTTACAGTTCCAACCGGTCCAACAAGATCCATATGTAAAATCTCTAAAGGCTTGCTAGTTTTATGATCCTTATTGGACTGAAAAGATGACATCACCTATTTTCCTAATTGATATGCATCACAAAGGTGGTCCTTAATAAAGTCTAATTTTTGTATACCTCTCACTAATTTTTTTTGGGTAATTCTCCTAAAGTTTTTTATGCTAGAGTGACAAAGTTTCTTATGTCATAACCATGATTCATCAAAAATAATTTTTAAACAAAAAGCATTAGGAACTAAAATATAATTCAAATCTAGCATATAAATATTATTTACCCTTTTTACATGCAAATCATTATTTCAAAATAGGCTTAATATGCAGCTAGTAAGGAAAAATTTTACACTGTATCCTTTATCATATAGCTGGTTAATACTCAAAAGATTATACTTTAAGCCTTCTACAAGCAGTACATTTTCTATGAAAAAGCTTTGTAAGTTTCTAATCATACATGATCCAATCACCTTCCTAGTGGTGTTATCTCTAAGTATAACCTTGCATCCACTTCTTGCTTCCAGCGATATAAATTACTTAGTGTCTCTAGTCATATGCTTTGAGAAATTGTTGTCCATGTACCAAATGCTCTCACAAGGCCTTGTATGAGAGCGTGCCTGCAAAACTATCAAATGTTAGACTTGGGAACCCAAACTAGTGTTTGTTCTCCTTTTCACAAAATAAAACTAGATGCATGTATGATATATTTAGGTTTATGTATTTTAGGATTTTCACACTAAATGAGTTTTCTTATGAATAGTATAAGTGTGTGTAATATGTCCAATCATGCCACAAGAATAAGATTTGACTCCAAGAAATGGATTTCTCAATCTTCTATAATTATCTAATCTCCTCCTAGTTGTATAAATTTTAGATACAAAATAGGATTAATAAAATCATTAAGAGTTATTCGTTTCCTATTTTTCTAGAGAGCTTGTACTTTCAATTTTAGAAATGTGTTTAAATACTCTAAAATATGTTTATCAAAATTCAAATAATGCTCTCTACTCTCAGAATCATCCTTAAACATTTTGAATTCATTTTCCCATTTTGCATAAGATGATTTTAAGTTCTCATTCTCCTTATTCAAGTTATCAAATTCATCAAGTAAGCTCATGTGTTTGTTATCTATTAATGCATGATCTTTTCTAAGAATTTTGTATTCTCTCTATAATTCTTATAATTCCAAATCTAGACTAGCATGCATTTTTTTTAGCTTCATATATGCATCATGAATCCTTTCAGAAACTTTTAATAGTTTAGCATATGTTAAGTCACATACCTCTTCTTGATCTGACTTATCAAGATTATCAGCCATTAAGCACAAGTTGGTGACTTCCTCCTCCTTTTTAGTTTCCGATGAATCCAAAGTTGAGTCCGTCCAAAAAGCTCTTTAGAATCTCTTCTTGCCCTTCTTCACATTTGGTTTCTCCTCTACCTTCTCCTTGCTAGGAGTGGCTTTGAGTTTGGGGTAATCAATTTTTACATGTCTAGGTTTCCTACATTAATAGTAAATCACATCATTTGAAACCTTAGCTTTCTTATTAAATTTACCTCCATTCCACTTTTGGCGTCTCTTTTGGTTCATCTTTAGAAAGCTTCTAAATTGTCTAGTCATTAACGCAATGTCATCCTCATCCTCAGATTGTGATAGATCACTCTCTAACACCTCTAGTGCAATATTCTTCTCCTTTCGATATTCACATGCATCAACCTTCCTTTGACTCGCTCCTTGCTCGTAAGCAATTAGTAAACTAGAAGATTATCAATAGAGTAAATATTTAAATCTTTAGATTCTATAATTGCAGTTATTTTAGCAATATATACAATAGGAAAATAATGAAGAATCTTATTAACCATTACAGCATTCGTTAGTTCCCTACCCAATGCATGTAAAGTGGAAATTTGAGTAAATATTATATACATTTTATAAATGGATTCATTTGATTTCATGTGAAATAATTCATAATCATGTAACAAGATATTCAGTCTAGATTGCTTTACTTCATTTGTTCTGTCATAAGTATTATAAAGTCTATCCCATATGTCATTTTTACTTTTGCAAGTGAAAACTCGCATGTAGTCTTCTAACTTAACTGCACAAAAACATTGTTCAAACATTTTGCATAATTTTTGCTAATTCACTTTATTCTACAGTCCAATCTGCAAAGAGAATTTGAACTCTAATCCTGTCAACTAATCTAGTTAGTTTTGTATACCATTCTTGAACTGAGATATACATACGATAATTTATTAACTGTGAAAATTTTGACATGCGTGTTTTCCAAATATTATAAGGAATATTGTCAAACAATGGAAGTAAAATTAAAAAGTAACCTTCTGGTGTGTTTCAGTTTCTAAATGTAGCCATGCTCGTTAATCAAAAAGTAGTCTAAATATATGATTTTGAAACAAAGCTCTGATACCACTTGTTGAATCTAGAATAGGTTGTTAAACCTAAGTTAATGTCCCAAGGCAAACCAAGAGGGGGGTGATTTAGTACTTTTAAAAATTACTTTTCTTGGATTTAAAAAGTAGAAGCTGTTAACGATTAATAACAAGTTAATTAAGATTTTGAAAGTAATTTTTTCAACCACGCAATTAAAGTAACTTGCATTACGTAAATATGTAGCAAAAAAAAATATACGTCCCAAAGATTTATAGTGGTTCGGTCAAATATTACCTACATTCACTCCCTGAAGACTCCCTCTTTAGGTATTGCACTATTACCACAAGTGTTTCTCCTTTAGCCCCCACAGTAAGGCGAAGAAGCCTTTACTAAACTCTTTTCCACCAATCCCCGGTGTGGTAGAGAATCGTCATCCTTTCACTCTCTCGTAGTGTCGACAGAGAACCGTCGGATGTTCACACTCTCCAAGTATAGGCAGAGAACATGCAGAGAACCTTCATCCTTTCACACCCTCCAAGTGTAGGTAGAGAACCTTCAGCTGTTCACACTTCCCAAGTATCGACAGAGAATTGAATTTTCTCCAAGATCTTTTCATAAACAATCTAGAAAGATCAGATTAAGAGTGATAACAAATAATTACAAAGAGATCCTTTCCTTTAAGTAACCAAGTGAATCCTTCACACTCTACTTACAAGAAATCTCTCTCAAACACTGTCTTACACTCTGTCTTTCAATTGCCCTTTAAAATCATGAAGATAAGAAGAAAAGATTTTTCTTACGTCAGTTTTAGTGGACTTTTTATAGAAGAGACACAAAAAACTGTCCATAAAACTAAAACTTTCCATTTTGAACGTATAAATCAAACTAAACAATCGTATGTTCATACATATGAATAGTTTAAATAATGTTAAATACAAACATGTTGTGAATCGATACGAACTCATTTCATGCGCGATCATCATCCGGTACAAACTAAGTTCGCCCAGTATGAACAGAAAATTTTAAAGTTCATCTGTATGAAATGTCAAGATAAAATGAATGAAATCAGAACCAAAATGTTTATGTCGGGACGATAAAAACTATCATCCGGTACGATCTTCATATCTGGACAAAATAGAGTCATTCGTCCCTAGACGATCAAAAATATCATCACGTATGATCTTCATTTGAGGACAAAAATAGAGCCGTTTGTCCCTAGACAATCAAAAATATCATCCCATACAATCTTCGCTCGAGGACAAAATAAAGTCGTTCGTCCCTAGATGATCAAAAATATCATCCCGTACGATCTTCATTCGAGGATAAAATAGAGACATTCATCCTGGTACGAAACTATATTTTGTCCCGTACGATCTTCATTTGGGGACAAAATAGAGACATTCGTCCCTGGACAAATTTTATTTTTGTCTCGTACGATCTATACTTAGAAAAAAAAATTGTCATTTTTGTTCGTTCCATTGCTCATTGGGGATAATAACTGACCAGATCGTCCCGTACGAATTGATATCGTATTATATGATCAGTTTAAAAAAATATAAATTTTAAACTCTCACCTTGTGTGTGTGCGTGTGTGCGTGCTCAGTTACTCAATTATAATCATACTCTCTCAGACTCAATAAATTTGAAAATATAGACTTCAATTACAATAAACACTAAACCGATCTTGATTTGAAGTCTTCAACATTCTGGAGTATGATTTTACCTATTTCTATATAGAAATAAAAATTAGAAATACATAGTGGACACATGAAAAAAGTGTAAAGGAGAGAGAAAAACTTGAGCATTAGGCTCATACTCCATGACATTAAAATCATTTACTTCTTAACCTAGATGCCATGAAAACTCCTCCAAGATATTCTTTATAAATTCTAGAAAAGATTCTCAAAGGACTTTTAGGAAGGCACCTTAAAATTAACTCTTAAAAATGTTTCATAAATATCTTCTAAACATTGATCTAAAAAAAAGTTAGAAATAGGCTCATCATCGATATAAAATAGGGTTAATGCTTTGTTGAGCATCTAGATGATGGGTTTCGGAACCTAAGCACCTGGTTATCTTCTTTTTTTGTTCAAAAACTCAACTTTGGTGAGCTTGGGCATTAGATTTTGGCACTTGAGATCCAAACTATCAATTTTTGACTAAAAAGATTCTCGTTCAAGAGCTTAGGTGTTTTGGGTCTTATATCCCAAGATTGAAGCCCAGGCACCCATGTGTAACACTACGCTTTGGTACAAGGGTCACAATTTCATGATATCATGAAACCCTTTCTAACATGTAATTTTTGCTCCATTATTTATAGAAATAATTTTTTCTATGCACGAAGAATAGAAAATCCACATGAATGAATGTTTACCTATAATAATTAATATATATTTGTAATTAGTGTTGTGAATTTCTAAATATTAATTCAATAAAAAACAAAAAACATAAATAAATAACTAGTAAAAATATTACTTAAATGCTATCTATAAAGGAGGTTCATCTAAAAATAAAAGTTGGCATCATGCAAATATTTGCGCCTTTGAGTATGTGACATATCAAATGGGATTGCTCCATTCATATTATAATCCATAATGTCAACTTACCAAGACACGCATATTGAATGCATTGCAATAAATTTTTCATCAAGAAAGAGTTCATTAATGTCAACATTATTATGCACATAATCCGCCCTTTCTAATTTAAACAAATGATTGACCACCTAATTATCAAAATATTTTATATCTAAAATCTTTACATCAAACTTTTAAAGCAATAGCATCCATCTAATCAATTTCAATTTATCATCCTTTTTAGTTTATAAGAAATTGATAGTAGAATGATGAGTAAAAAAAATAAATTTGGTGCTATTTAAATATAATCAAAATTTATCAAAGACAAAGTCTATAAAATTAATTTGTGTTTAATTCAATGTTCTACTAGCCTAATATATATAACATTAAATTTTTTGTCTAGTATTTTTTTTCTAAACTTCTCCTGTGGCATAATAACTGAAGTCATTCATATTCAAACTTTAAAGATGGTTGAGGTTAAATGTTGATAGGTGCAATAACTAAGGACTTCTTAAAATTTCCAAAGCAGCTAAACAGTCTGAATTGAATTCAAATGAAACATCCTTCTGAAGAAAATGACAAAAGAGTTTCATAATTTTTGAAAATCATTTATAAATATTTTATAAAAACTTGTATGATCTAAAAAACATTTTACTCCGACAGAAGTAAGAGGTGGAAAATTTTTAATCACGTGGATCTTCAATTTACCAACCTCCATACTACTATTAGATATTTTATATTTGAGGGCAATGCATTCTTTAACCATAAATTAACATTATTACCAATTAAGAATAACGTTAGTTTCCTTGCCTTCCTTCAAAATGAGTTCTAAATGCTCTAAACACACATCAAATGTTATTTCAAAGATAGAAAATCATCCATTAAAATTTTAATGCACTACACTATTAAATCAGAGAAGATCGACATCATATATGGTTGAAATAAAATAGGGGCATTGCAAAAAACAAATGACCTTCTAGTTAACATAGTTTTATCTTGGTCGTCTAGTGTTATAATAATTTAATGGTAACCATAATAACAATCTAAGAAGTAATATAAAGCATACCCTACTAACCCATAAAATATCTGATCAATAAAGTACTTACTATAATTAATATAAATCCTCCAACCTGGAACTATCCTAGTAAGCATTAACTCATTTTTCTCATTGGCCACAACAGTCAAGCTTTCTTTCTTTGGAATAAAATGTATTTAAGTCATCCAAGGATTATTTGAAATGCAGTAAATGATACATGTATCTTACCAATTTAAAATCACCTTCTAAATAACTTCCTTCATTATATCGTTCAGTCTTCTTTATGGGTTGGCTTTTGGAAGGGGGTTTTCTTCCATCATAATCTTGTGCGTGTACAAGGATAGACTAATTCCATTAATATCATCAATGATCCTACTAAAAGATTTCTTAAATGTGCTGAGAACCTAGATTAACTTACGTTCTTAGTCTTCTCTAAGCTCAACAGAAATAATGATTGGTAAGGTTGACTCTTCTCCAAAAAAGGTATACTTTAAGTGGGTATGAAATACTTTTAACTCCAAAATAGGTACCTCTACAATAGATGGATCAAAGGGCTTCCCTAGAGATGATGTAACTAATACTTCTTACCTCTCCTTCTCTCGAGACTTCACAAACCACATGAATATATTTTTCATCTATCCCTCCTATATCATCTTCGCATAATAAACACTCCAAACAAGTATCACTCAATACTTTTTTTTCTCAAAATCCTCCACACAATCATCAACTAAATCCAATCTATGAAATGATTGCTATGATTCTTAGGAAACTTCATAGACTTCTTGACATTAAAGGTACCCCCCTTGTCTTGAACCCTTATTATCAAGTCTCCCTTCTGCATATCAATTACAGCCACACTAGTTGATAAGAAAGGTCAACCAAAAATAATAGGTATCTCCCTATTTTCTACATTGTCTAAGAAAATAAATTTATCAATATTGACAAAAACATCCTCTATCAATCCCCTTGGATAAGTGAATGAACAGTTTACTAACTAAAGGGTAAACGTGGTGGGTAGGACTTCTCATAGGCTATGTCTCTTGAATATATATATGGGCATAAGATTTGTGCAAGCTTCTAGGTCACATAATGCCCTCCCATAGAATTATCCCATATAACTACGTGAATGATAAAACTATCTAGGTACTTAAGCTTCTGAGGGAGATTCTTTTGTATGTTGCACTATATTCCCTAATAAGGATAATAGTTCAAAGTCTCATAAATTTCCCTTCATACTCAATATGTATTTCATAAACTTAGCAAAGGTAGGCATTTTCTCTAAGGCTTGAGTAAATGAATGTTAATAGTCAACATTTTTTAATATTTTCGTAATTTTAGATAATTTCTTATATATCTTTTTCTTTAACACCTTTTGAGGAAATGATGGTAATGTCCTCTCAATAACCTTTATAATGGGCTTTTCTTCTTCCTTATGATGTTGAGATTATTCTTCATAATTGGTGGGTTCGACATGTGCTTCTATAAGTGTCTCCTTCTGAGGTTGATCCTTTATTTCTAACCACTTTTTCTAACTCTTTCCCTATCCTTTATTGAATTACTTTACAATGCTCCTTATCATTTTCCTTAGGATTTATCTCAATATTTCTAGGCAAGGCTTCTTGTGGTCAATTATTTATGGAACTAGCTAATTGCCCTAACAAGCTTTTAATATTTCTTATTACAGTAGCTTGGCTTTGTAATTGGGTCCCTATTTACAAAATTAGGTCTTCAGAAGAAGTCTTATTATCCTTACTAATTGTTGGAATTAAATCAAAGGGAATAAGTATGCCTTGGGTTTCCATAATTCTAATTGAGGTGGATTCTAGTTTCCTATAGGTTTGGGTTAGTTAGAAATCCAATGATTGCCTCCATTAAGACTATTATTCCTTTAAAAGTTGGGATAGTTCTTCAAACCTTGATATAAGTGTTAGAATAAAGGTTATTTTTTCTATTATTACTGGCATTTAAGGATTCAATACCTAAGGCATTTAGTTCACTAGGTGCTCATAAATTTCTCTCCTCTACTAACATGGGTGTTTCTTACAATGTATTAATTCTAAAGTTATCCAACTTCTTAGAGATAACAACTACTTATGTAGTCAAAATTGATAAGACATCAATTAATTACAAATTTGCTACTTTTCTATGGTTTACTCACTCAAAAGGCCATTGAAAGATATTGATGTGCATTTCATCAATCAATGTACATGCTTTATTAAAGGGATAAGACATCAAAGAACCTCCAACAACAGCAAGAATAATTGTTCTATGATATCCTACAAGTCTATTATAGAAAGTATGGTTGATAATCCAATCAGGTAAGGCATCGTGTTGTCATTTCTTAAGAATTTTCTTAAATCTCTCTCAAGCTTCATATGTTGATTGTTCTTCTAGTTAAACTAATGATGTGATATCATTCATGAGCTTTAGCAATTTGGCTAGGAACTTATGAGCTAAATCATTATGTGTGGTAATTGAGCCTAGGGGTAAGGAGTTCAACCACGTCTTAACTTTGTTCCTTAAAATGAACGAAAATAATCTAAGTCTAACAGTATTATTGGAGATCCCATTAGACTTAAATGTCATGCAAGTCTCTTAGAAACAAGGTCTATGGAAAATAGGATCTTTTGTAAAGGTTCTCTTGAATTGAGAATTTTGTACCATCTGATTGATGCTAGGGTTTAACTTAAAATTATTAGCTTGGATATTGGGTATGTTAATATTTCATGAATGTCTTCTATCGTGCTATTTGCATATTCTCTAAGTGGTCTAGGTTGGTTCTCTGCTTATATTAGGTCGGCTATGTTTAAGTACTAATGTTTTTTTTTTTTTTCTATCTCATGATCTAACAAGAATTCTCCTAGTTGGGATTTACTATGAATACAACAAAAAATCACACTAAATGATAATACAAATAAAAGCACAACTGAACAATTTGTAATGCAACAATATATTGAATACAACAAAAATAGTAACAATACTAACATAGATCATGATAAACAAAGAGAATGATATGATTAAATTAGTAATTCTTTTAATAATAAAAATTGAATTTAATTATCTTTATAAATTATCCTTGGCATTGATGCCAAAAATTTGACCACACAACCACTAAATACACTTCCTATAGACTATTTTGTGTGTAACTTCTAGTTTTATGCAAGTGCATGTGTCATGTTAAGTAATAAAATAATAAGTGAAGTATCATTCCCATGTGGATAGAACTTACCTTAAGTCCACTCCTGTGTTGCTTATGTGAATCACTAAATTTATCTTATCAATAGAAAATTAAGGGTTTGCTAAT
>NW_021431113.1:0-260 GCF_001605985.2 Dendrobium catenatum | reverse complement strand
TGATATCTAACTTTGAAATCTTAAATAAAATTTACACTGCTATTTTAATCGAGAGTTTTTGTAGGAAATTTTAATTTCCTTTTATGTAATTAACTACGAGGGCTTGCGCTCGTAGGAGATTTAGAAACCCAGAACTTATTTTTTAAAATCAATCTTTCAAAACTTTAATTAATTCTCTTTGGGAAATCTCAATTAAACGATCATTATTGTTATATCCAAATGATTGATAATAAGTGATACTTTCTCTCCTTGGAGAGATA
>NW_021431112.1:0-549 GCF_001605985.2 Dendrobium catenatum | reverse complement strand
GATCATTTATATTCATCAATATATAGTAGATTCAATTTCACAATATTTATCTTGTTTTAGGCTTCTAAAATTTTTGAAAAAAAATTTGACATCTCTAAATCATATAGATACAACAACAACATCAAGCCTTTGTCTCACTATATTGAGTCGGCTACATGAATCCTTTTTCATTAAAATAAATTAAAATAGGTTTAAATTTACAATGCTTATCTAATAAATAAAAATTTTAAAATATATATTTTATAACAAATTACTATACAACAAGTTTTGATTCTTGAATAATGTTTCTGAACTTTACAAAAAACATCTAAATTATATGTAGTATATGTTAATATATCCGTTTGTTATGGTGTAGAGTTTCTTCCCAAGTAGATCCAAATTATCCCAAAGCAAATTTGTCAACTTTTCAAATGTTATAATCAATCTCCTATTATAAAAAATTTTATACTAAAAAGTTGTTTTAAAAAGCAGCAATAAAGTTGTTCCAAATTAAATCTTAGGCTTTGTTTGGGACAACTTTCTTATTGTTTCTTAAAACAGCTTTCCAGT
>NW_021431111.1:0-243 GCF_001605985.2 Dendrobium catenatum | reverse complement strand
TATATATATATGCAGGAGTTGTTACTTGTGTTCAAACACAAGATGGTTTGACCAAGTATTTTCCTATTTCAATTAGATTACATCAAGGATTAGCCTTAAGCCCATATCTTTTTTCATTAGTCATGGATGTTCTCACTAGTTATTTGCAAGAGGTTGTACCCTATTGTATGTTTTTTGCTTATAATATTATTCTTGCTGATAAGACTAGAGAGGTAGTTGAAGGTAAAATTGAATCAAGGCTTT
>NW_021431110.1:0-314 GCF_001605985.2 Dendrobium catenatum | reverse complement strand
AGAAAGGGGGTTGTGGCTTTCATTCTTCAAATACAAGGGTAGCTCCTCTTAGAGCTAGAATTTTGTGGAGGTTCCTGAAGAACAAAGACTCTTTATTACATAGAACATTGGCTCTTAAGTATGGTTCTTGTTTTGAGAATCACGGTTTAAAGTAAACTTCTTCCTCTTGGAAAATTTTAAGCAATGGAGGCAAAGTGTTGGAACCTTTTATAAGATGGAAAGTTGTGAATGGGAATGCAATCAAAGTATTCAAGGATAAATGGATACTAGATAGAAGAATCAATGAATGGCCTACTTTTGTTGTCCCCCAAGAA
>NW_021431109.1:0-567 GCF_001605985.2 Dendrobium catenatum | reverse complement strand
AAATGTATCTTTAAAAATATTTTTACTAATATTTTGAAGGCGGAAGAATATGTGAACAAAGCTGATATGGTTTTTATGCATGATTCCTCTTCTAATAATCTGACTCTTCTTAAAAATTCTAAAATCGCTTTGTATAAGCTATAGTAAAAGGAACAAGCTTACTGGAGGCAAAAGGCTTCCTCAGAATTCCTTGTTGAAGGTGATCGTAATACCTCCTACTTTCATAATATTGCTAATCATAATAAAATCAGTAGGCATATTCATAAGATCACTTTACCTGATGGGGATGACATTGAGGACCCCAACTTAATTGCTTCTTCAGAGCTGAATTTTTCTTTAAACTGTTTAATTCTAACTTTATTCCCAAACTTGATACTGATTACTCTTTTATTCCTTCTCTTATTTTTTAGGAGGATAATCATTTGCTCACTAAGACTCCTCTTGAGGAGATTTGGGATAACTTAAATAGTATGAACTCTGATTCTGTTACTGGGCCTGATGGATTCACTAATAAATATTTCCAAAAATCTTGGGATATTATTAAAGAGGATCTTATTAATGTTGTGG
>NW_021431108.1:0-288 GCF_001605985.2 Dendrobium catenatum | reverse complement strand
CCCCCACTGACTAAATTTACTATGGTTATGACAACCTGTGGACAATAAATACATTATATCTTGATCTAGTTGATCATTATTTCCCATCATACACTCAAAGATGATGCCTAATGATGATATACTCTCTTCTTTTCTACCCAAGTATTTAGATTATAGCAATAGCCTTACTCGAAAGTTCCGTCTTGTGAGTAAGAGTAGTAATTAACTAAAGGGTTTATACTTATGAGAAATCTAGAACTCGATAATAATGCCCTCACAAAAATAAAGAAAAATATCTATGTGGAGTCT
>NW_021431107.1:0-2174 GCF_001605985.2 Dendrobium catenatum | reverse complement strand
ACTTGTTCTCTGCATATTGATACTGAGGGTTTAGGTAATAGCCAACTGCATGCAAGTATCGGTGAAGCTGTAGCTCCCACCAATCATCAATAATATTCCAACTTTTTCTAAAGTTTCCCTCATTGCCTCATAAGTTGGAGGCAATCATCTCTTTGGCTTCATCTATGACATTATAGATGAAACCCATTGCAGGCTTCTTCTTAGCATTCACCATCCTTAAAATATAAACTAAATGTCTAGTTGTTGTAATGGCATATAAGACACTGTCAAAATCTATCATTTAAAGCAATCTATCTAATCTCTTTTCCCTCAGCCTTCTTCGCCCAAGCACAACTCAACCACTGTGTAGATGTGAACATATCCTCTAAAGATTGTCTAACATCCAACATGCTCTCTAAGATCAAGTAAGAAGTGGCAAATCTTATTGTTGATGGCTTTAGAATTTCTTTCTTTGAAAATTTCCTCACAAGAGCTAGAACTCAAAAGTGATTATAAATAAACTTGATTAATTTTGTTGATTTAGTAAGTGCTTTTTTATGTTGAGATACCTCCCCAAGTTTATCAAGAATCAGATCTACGCAATGTGCGGCACATGGAGTCCAGTATAGGTGTTTCCAACTCTCCATAAGTTTTTTACCTGCAGGCTTGTAAGCACTTGCATCATCTGTCACAACTTGTACAACCAAATATTCTTTAACCTCATCAATAATACTATCTAATAATCCAAATATGAACTCAGCATCTTTGACCAAGTCAGATCCTTCAATTGACCTTAAAAATACAATAACATAAGGATTATTAATGAGGATATTGATCAGACTTCTATGTTTGATATCAAACCACCCATTTGATATAATTGTTATTCTTGTTTGGGCCGAAGTCCTCTTAATTTCTTCAATGCTTCTATCAATGCTTTCAAACTCTTCCTTCAAAATCCATATTCTCAAATCATACATGGTTGGAAGTTTGAACCCACTCCCAAATGCTCCAACTGAATGAATCATGTTGTAATAGGCAGGTGATATTGCAACATTAAATGAAATTGTATTTTCGTAGAATGTATTTTCATAGAAGAATCTACCAATATCCTTACACACTCTTCTTCGTGCCTCCCTTGCATTTTCTGGGGCCATCTTCTGTGTAGTAGGAGGCCTATCCTCTGATGTGTCAAATATATAATGATCCATAGGCCCTCTAGCACCCCTAGATGAAATGGGTTTCATCGAAGAAGATGAATCCCTAACACTGCACTCACTCCCGTAGTAAGAGCCAACATCAACTCTGTCCTCAAATTGCTTCTATGCAAGATGTTTTGCGTATTTTTTGCGTATGTGCTACGTATTTTGTAAATCTATTTTAAAAGTTTTTGTAAATTAGCAGTTGAAGCAGATGTAACTTAATGTATGATTTTGTATTAATAATTAATAAAAGATATGATTTTCTGCATAAAGTATACGTACTGGATGTGTTCAATAGTTTATTATGCATAATCTCTGCGTATATTGTGCATAATCTTTGCGTATATTGTGCGTATGTTTTGCGTATACTGTGCATACTCTCTGCATATTCCTTGCGTATTTTTAAAAAAATTTAAAAAAAATTTAAACAATAAAGAATGTCTATATACAAAATAAAAAAATACAATGAACCAATTAAAAGAACATTAATAATAACTACAAGAGAAACTATATACATTCTATGAAAAAAATTCAACCAAATGAATTTTAGATGTAGGGGTTAAGGTGTCTTGCTTTCTCGCGGAGATATGATTATGCAAACAGAAGGAATGCAGCCTCAGACACAAAAAAAGATTTTTTACTTCAAAAATAAGTCTAAGGCTGCTGGTAGTTTGTGATTCGTTTGAGGATTAGGATTAACTAATTATTTTATTTGCAATCTACTTAGTTATCCTCATCCTAAAAAAAATCACAAATTAACAGAACCTTTAGACTTATTTTTTGATGTAAAAAATCATACCTTATGTCCAGACTGTATTACTTCTGTTTGCATAATCATGAGTTCCCTAAGCCAAGCGTTCCCTCATTATAAAGTGAAAATTTGAATATTGAACAAGAGTAAGTAATAAAATATCAAAAAAAGCTCATAAAAATTCAACCAACCCTCTCAACCATATCTACCACCCATCAGTCCACAGCTAACGAAAATGATTACTC
>NW_021431106.1:0-324 GCF_001605985.2 Dendrobium catenatum | reverse complement strand
AACAACACAGCCATCCAGTCTCCCTCTTAAACACAGCTAACCGATCTCCCTGCAAACACAGCCACAAAGAAATAACAGCAAACCAAGCTACCCAGGCAATAGGCCTACCAGCCAACCATCCCGAAAATCCACAAAATTTTGAAAGACAGCAATAACATCAAGACAGCAACCAATCCAACAACAACACCCTAAACACAGCAAACTTAACACCCTAAATGTTTCAAGACAGCAACAACACCAAGACAGCAACAACACAGCAAACCCAACAACCAGAGTATCACAGCTACCCAACAACCAAAACAACAACACCCTAAACTCAAAAAC
>NW_021431105.1:0-210 GCF_001605985.2 Dendrobium catenatum | reverse complement strand
AACTAATAACTTCTGTTTTTTGGCTATCATATTAAGGGTTCTTTTGTGGTGGCTTTCTTGCTACTTTATAAAACATCTTTTTTAGTACAAAAATTCAAAAATTTTAATTTTTGTACTAAAAAGTTGCTTTAAAAACAGTAAGAAAGCCGTCCCAAACGAAACCTAAGACTTAATTTTTGGTAGGATTTCCTTTTGAATTGTTTTGGTGCT
>NW_021431104.1:0-324 GCF_001605985.2 Dendrobium catenatum | reverse complement strand
AAGAAGAGAGTTCATCAAAAAAAATCGTACCATACGTAAAGAAGAAGACCAAAGAGGTTATCTCTATCGATAATATAATAGTTGAATCACGACCTGCATTGGAAATTATGGATTATCAAGGGAAGCCTTTTCTATTAGAGAAAAAACAACAATTTATGGATGAATGTTTCAAAAAATTTAATACAAAGTAAGTTTAGTTGCGGTATAGTTGCGCTATAGTTGCGCTATAGTTGCGCTATGATTGCGCTATAGTTGCGCTATGGTTGCGCTAAGGTTGTGCTATGGTTGCGCTATGGTTGTTATGTATTAATATTCTTAGCGCAA
>NW_021431103.1:0-278 GCF_001605985.2 Dendrobium catenatum | reverse complement strand
TAAAAGGGTGACATGACGTATTCTGGTGGTTGGTCTCCAGACGACATTCGGCATCCACACAGAATAATTAATCCATTTGAGCGGGGAACATAATGCTCTATAGGTGGTTAATTTGATAGTTTAATCCCCATGAAAGATAATTTATTGTGGCTGATTGAGTTGCTATTAAATATTATCAATTTAAACCTTTTTAATAATGTTAGATTTTTTCGTTAATTTAAAATTTTATTTTATTTTATAATC
Organism: Dendrobium catenatum; assembly: GCF_001605985.2. Taxonomy (NCBI): domain Eukaryota; kingdom Viridiplantae; phylum Streptophyta; class Magnoliopsida; order Asparagales; family Orchidaceae; genus Dendrobium; species Dendrobium catenatum. The sequence continues at coordinate 35 of NW_021431103.1, read as the reverse complement.
ATTATTATTTTTTTTTTTAATAAATCAATTGAATA
>NW_021431102.1:0-263 GCF_001605985.2 Dendrobium catenatum | reverse complement strand
TTTTTTAGCGTGGTGGGAGGGAGTGCGTCCCGACGCTTGCGACGAAGGGGGTAATCACCAAATTCCTTCTTCGAAGTTCGTATCGCCTTCGAAACCCCGCCTATGCACGCTTTTCTTAGCGTGGTGGGAAGGGATCCCGGTGCGATGCGCACGACGAAGCGGGGATACCCATAAGTACCCACTTGCGGGGAAATAACTGCCTTGCTTACCAAATATTTTCAAAACAAAAAAAAATACTTTTTTTTTTACAAACAAAATACCCA
>NW_021431101.1:0-544 GCF_001605985.2 Dendrobium catenatum | reverse complement strand
ATATAGAGGCTCACGATTTGAAGGATAAGGTGCTTAAAGTGAAAAGTAAAATTTAATACGCTCGACGCCACTGAATCTGCAACATCTGTGTACAAGTGAACAGAAGGCGTTCGTAGGGCCTTAAATAAAATCTTGGGCAATTATAAACAAAATCACTTGCGTAAATAAATCATATTTAAATATTTTAAAATCCCCCCCTTATGTATTAAATATGATCACTTAAACTAAATTCACCCTCCATGTGCTCTGATAAAGGCAATAAATTTTAAACACAAATGTCTGATAATGGTGCGCAGGGCCAAATACTCATTCTATTTTCAAACTAAATAAATATTCAAGTTTCATCCTTCTCCTCGAAAGGACTGGATTTGACATGATGTGAAGTACTAAACGCCTACCAAAATCCTATAAAAATAAGTGACTTTAATGTCACCCCGATAAAGGCTATATTAACAAAAAATTTTAACTAGAGGGGTCAATTTTCAAATCAAACAAAAGACCAAATTTTTGAAATAAAATTTATCATCTAAAAACTTAAAACTAA
>NW_021431100.1:0-230 GCF_001605985.2 Dendrobium catenatum | reverse complement strand
TTGAAGAAGAGAGAGAGAGAGAGAGCTCCAAGGGGGATGAGTGATATACTGATGTAGACATCTACAAGAGGTTCAGATATGTGTATCGTCGTAGACAGCGCAGATCGACGGCCGCGATTCAGAGTTTATATTTCTAGTTATTTATGTATTTCTTTTATGCATTTTTCTTTTTATTTCATATTGTACCCCTAGCATAAGCTGAGTCATGAGTGTAGCCCCGAGGGCAAAAG
>NW_021431099.1:0-232 GCF_001605985.2 Dendrobium catenatum | reverse complement strand
GACGGCGGCAGGATTGTGTCTGGAAGGGAAGGCGTTGTCCTGGTATCAGTGGCGAGACAGGAGAGAGCCTATCAGGAGTTGGAGAGAGTTCAAGGATTGTTTATTAGAACGTTTCCGAGCCGATGGGGGAGGAAACTTCTATGAACAGTTCTTTGCTCTGACTCAGGAGGGGACCGTGGCCGATTACCGGGACATATTCGAGTATCTGGCTAGCCGATTGGATCACATCTCA
>NW_021431098.1:0-238 GCF_001605985.2 Dendrobium catenatum | reverse complement strand
AAGTTACAATGGCTGCCAAAGACACTTACAAAGTGCCATGCCAAGCTTAAATAGAAAATCTCAAAACAAGCTCATTAATGCAAGTTGCCGACATTATCGTTCAGTATGATAGGTATATCATCCAGGACGATAGATATATCGTCCTGGCCGATCAGTACAAATTTAGCTCATCAGTCCAGGATGATTTGGGACGATCAGAAAAAAATTGGTTACATCGTCCTGGCCGATATCACGATCA
>NW_021431097.1:0-1137 GCF_001605985.2 Dendrobium catenatum | reverse complement strand
ACAAGGGTAAGTCGCCCGTTTAACGGGCGACTTTCGGGTAGTAAATATTCCCGTTACTTTTCAAATAACGGTCTGCTGAGTCATTGAATTAAGTCGCCCGTTTAACGGGCGACTTATCCTAAATAGGTAAGTCGCCTGTTGAACGGGCGACTTTGGCGAGTTTAAATTTTTTTTTTTTTCGTTGGTTAATTGCTTAATTATAATTTAAATGATACTTAGTTTAAAAAATTGCCCTATAATAATTAGTGTGCTACAGTTATATTTATGCATATTTTGTGAAAGCATATACACAGAAATGCTTTTTGATTAATAAGTGACCATCTCATGTTTGTCAAGCATGGGCAATTTTGAAACACCAAAGGGAGAAGGTTTTTCCTTCAGCCGACATTACCTAAATTCTTCTTAACCTTTTCATATTTTCCCGCAATTGAAAATATTAGATCAAACAAAACTCTATCAGTTGTGAACATAAAACGGATTTCATGCGAAAAAAAAAAATAGTAAACGAAGGGCTTAGGTGATATTAATACGAATAGCAATAAATTAGTGTTAAGTCTAAAAATAATGCCTTCTAATCGACTAAGAAACGTCGGCAGATAGACGAGTTATATCGCTATCATAGGATATAGGTTTTAGCCCCTGATTTAATTAGCTGTTCTGAAAAGTAAATTAAAACCATCAAATCGTACTAAACTGGAAGCAGAATTATCATTCTGTAATGATCTGGAAGCAGAATTCCACCTCAATATGGGAGCAAGACAACAATTAAAATAAAGTAATTATTCTCTTCTGCAAAACTTCAAATTTTCATACACAAGCATGCATTTTTTTATATCACGAGACATCTTCTTAGAGAAGGAAGATTTCTCACAAAGTATTGTATTCATTTCCTCGAAAGTATGTCCCAGATAAACTTCAAAGGGACATTAAAAGGTTAAATTAAGTTGGTTGCAAGCTGTAATCTTTAAATTAAAACGTCTAAATATTCATATTATTTAAGCAAAAGTTGAATAGGAATTGTCAAATATAATTCTTACTAATGGCATTTTTTATTAAAAAACATTTGTTAAAAATAATTTTTAAGTAAAACTTTCTAAATTTTTTATAACTTTTTTTCATGCATGCATGGGAGCTGCT
>NW_021431096.1:0-215 GCF_001605985.2 Dendrobium catenatum | reverse complement strand
ATATTTTTTTTAAATAAAGATTTAATTTTCAACTTTATATGGATAAAGAGTTTTGAAAATATTTATAAAAATTTGAAGTAATTAATTGTGCATTTTTTATAAGGTTGATGAAGCTGTGGGGGTGTTGGACGCAACATTGAAGCCTCTGATAGATGGAGGGCTAAAAATGAAAGCAGACGAAGTTGTAATGTCTCCAACGAAAATAGTTTTGACTG
>NW_021431095.1:0-252 GCF_001605985.2 Dendrobium catenatum | reverse complement strand
GCTTAAAATATAGAAATGCTAATGAGTTATTTAATTGTGTATATCAATATGTGCATCCGTTGATTATGCATTGAATCTTCTCATCTTTTATGGAGATAAACTTAGTTGAAATTATGTTAAGTGAATTATGTTGTCTTTGATAATTATTGTTTGATTGAGTGGGGTTTATCCCAAAGTTGTGAAGGATGATAAACATAAATTTCAAATATAAAAAACTATTTGTTATTCATTAATCATTTTTTTAATCGTAAG
>NW_021431094.1:0-2177 GCF_001605985.2 Dendrobium catenatum | reverse complement strand
CTTGATGTTGTTGTTGTTGTATTTAATAAGCAATTCAAATATGTATTGATGCAATGTCCTTTTACTTTTACAATACTAATATAAATTAGGATGATTTAAGCACATAGAATCAAAAAATTTCTTATTTACAAAACACACGATAAGTTTTTAAATGAATTATTGAACACAAGTTTTTGTGTGTGTTACAACCAAATAATTGAGAATTTAATGAAAGTGAAAAATATAAGTTGGGGGTTTTGTTGTGCTCTTTGAGATTTCATTGGTATTGTTGTAAGGTGGTTTGAGTTAATTTTATAAGAAAGCAAGACTTAGATGCTATGTCTATAATTGTCCTATAAATTAACTTTAAAAATATAAATGTAAATAAGAAAAAAGAGCACCGAATGAGATAATGAAAGGACAGTAATCAAGGCAGCACCTAGGATCGGGGTCATGATCAAGAATAATGCGGACAGTAGTACCTAGGAGTTGGTCCTGATATGGAACGATGGTGCAACAGCGAGCTCAAAGTTGCATGGAAGCAAGTCAAACCCAAGTTCAAGTGGGACAATGGTCAAGGATGTTGACATGTGGAATAGAAGAGTGGTTGAGATCACCTACAACAATGGTTACAATGTCTCGTTGGATAAAAGTTTAGGTTAAGGGTCGTAAATAAGCCAAGCTGACTATAAAACTAACTCGAACTCAACTCATTAACGAGCTCGTGAGTAAAGTTTGTATTGCAACAAACTTGAGCACGAGCTCAACTTATTGCTCATTTGCGAATTGAGCTCAAGCTCAAGTTCAACATGACTCGACTCAAATACTTGTCAAACTACTCAAGTCTAAGAGGTAAAACCAACATAAGTTTGAAATAAGAATTAGAAATCGTGAATCCACGTAATTGCGGGTCTGCAACACGTTATCAAGTGAAACTCGCCTTGCTTCCCAAGTTACCGCACTCCAACGAGGCAACGAACATCCAGTAAGAATTACATATAATAGAGTTAAAATTTCAAACAAAGCTCAATTTCACGACGCAAGCGCAAGTTTCAAGGCCAAGTTCAAGCTTATGCTGTTTTGAACGAGTTGAGCTCGATTTTACTATTTGAACTTGAGCAAAGCTCAAGCTCGAGTTCAATACATAAATTGTATGTACAAGTCCAGCTCATGAGCATTACCAAATCGCATGTCCAATTACTGCACCTCCAAAGACAAAAACCTAGTTTCTACTCAAAATATTTCTTCTCTAGCCTCTGCCTCTCGGCTCTCCCTCTACAATCAACCACAGCCCTCTTTCCTCATCAAACCACACCCCAATGTCGCAAGGTCATCTTCACAATGGGAGCCTCAAGGTCGACAACGAGCCACATCCATCAAGTTACCGCACTCCAACGAGGCAACGAACATCCAGTAAGAATTACATATAATAGAGTTTAAATTTCAAACAAAGCTCAATTTCACGACGCAAGCGCAAGTTTCAAGGCCAAGTTCAAGCTTATGCTGTTTTGAACGAGTTGAGCTCGATTTTACTATTTGAACTTGAGCAAAGCTCAAGCTCGAGTTCAATACATAAATTGTATGTACAAGTCCAGCTCAAGCTCAACTCGACTCATTTATATCCCTAGTTAAGGTCGTGAACGTGAGAGTAGGTTCAATATCCAAAATGGCTTCAGGATGACATTACATTTAAAATTTACCCAATTTGAGCAAATATGGAACTTGTCAAAAATGAGCATTTGGGTATTACAAATTCCTTAAAAAATACTTGGCATTTGTTTTAATTCATTCCAAACATATAACAAAGCAAAACTAATGTATTCCTTTTACTTTACACCTTTGATGCAGCAAACAAAATAGCCCCATAGATCAAATGAAATGCATATGTACCATGAGCTGAAAATGCAATCCAAAAGCACCATATAAGATTTTGAAGAAAAAAAAAAGATAACAAACAATCATGAAAGATATAAATTTATCAGTCTTTAGCATAAACACCTCCCACAAAATAGACACATTTGTATTAACTTGATACAAAAAGGCAAATGGAATGTGGATTGCTAGGTTTTTTTTTAATGAAAAGCTGGGTGAATGATGAGGTCATCAACAGACATTTTAGGCAGATTTATTGGCGAAGGAATCGTAGATCGACGGCTACGATCGGGAATTTATATTTTTGATGTTGTCATGTCTTTTTT
>NW_021431093.1:0-243 GCF_001605985.2 Dendrobium catenatum | reverse complement strand
TATGGAAATTAGGGAGCGGTACCGAGCGTGTACCTAATTGTACCGAGCTGTACCGAGCGATACAGAGCATGTAACTAGAGGTATCGAGCGTGTACCGAGCATGTACCTAGTTGTACCGAGCTGTACCGAGTGGTACAAAGCATGTACCAAGCGGTACCGAGCATGTATCGAGTGTGTACCTAGTTGTACTGAGCTGTACCTAGTTGTACCGAGCTGTACCGAGCTGTACCGAGCAGTACAGAG
>NW_021431092.1:0-889 GCF_001605985.2 Dendrobium catenatum | reverse complement strand
CTCTATGGCATATGGAAGAAGAGATCCATCAATATTCGACAACTTCACCCTCTCTCCTCTACCATACCCCGTCCTCTTCATCCTCCTCATGGTGATCGTCCTTCTCCTCGTCTCTTCCTACTTCAACTATGAAGAATTACTCGAATCCGCCGAAGAACAGATGAGCTTTGCTCTCCTCCTCACCCCTCTCATCCTTCTCCTCCTCATCCGATTTCTCGGCTCCACCGACTCCCTTTTCGACGGCAGCGGCCCCCTCGGCTTCGTTTTCCCCTCCGACCGCCGTCGTCCCCGAATCTTTTATGAAAGAGGAACGCAGCAGGAAGGCGGAGGCGCCTCCCCATGGGGCGTCGCCGTCGCCGTCGTCGTCTTAATTGTTCTTGCGTCGTTTCGATCCTCCTTTGAGGACATGTGGGGACCTTAATCTGTAAAATGTATTAGTTGAGTGGAATATACGTATGCATATATTTTTGTTCGATGTATATATTATCTTGTTGAAGGAGAATATCTATGATAGTCTTTGCGTGGATTGATACAATTTTACTGAAAGTCTATTGATCCAACAGTGTTACTTAGGCCTTGTTTGATTAGGCTTTTTTTCTTCTTTTCTATTTGAATACGCCGAAATCAATTAGTATTTACTGTTTGGAATTAAAGCTTAACAATAATTTATTTTTAATAAACATCGTTTTTTCGGCGGTTACAAAATTCTTTTCGCATCTGCTTATTCGGTCACAAAACTGAGTTTCGGAAGCGAATTACTGATTTAAAATTACTTTCAAGTATTAAATAATAAAATCTCAAAATCAGAACTCTTAAACAAACAATTTAAAATTACTTTCAAGTATTAATACATACTTTTAAAAATATTAGTCAAACATATCTCATTATT
>NW_021431091.1:0-244 GCF_001605985.2 Dendrobium catenatum | reverse complement strand
TGAAAAATTATTCTCAAATAAATACGCAATCTAAACACAATCATATACGCAATATATACGTATTATATACGCAAACTGTACGCATAACGTACGCAAGACATACGCATGGTATACGCAAATCGTACGCAATATGTAAGCAATATATAAACTTTTCACAATAAATACCTGTCTTCTCTTTAAATTAACAAATACTTTGACAGTTTTCTTAGTGTTATATACAATGTCATCACACCATCGAAGGAAA
>NW_021431090.1:0-304 GCF_001605985.2 Dendrobium catenatum | reverse complement strand
TGAATGGATAAGACAGTTATAATTGTGAAGTTCGTCCCTACGAAATTTTTGTTCGTCCCTACGAACTTTTTGTTCGTCTAGACGAACAGACATCGTTTCATTGTATGGGACGGTTTTCAACAGACATTAAAACGAATTAACTTTTTGTTTGTTTTAATGTTTGTTGTGTTAGTGTTTATTTTAGTATGCTTTTTATTAAAAGTTCAGTGTATTTTTTTTTATATTATGAAATGAACTTGTAATTCTTTTCATAAATATCAATATATGTGTAGTTGATTTTATTTTAAACTGTTTTTGAAATGTG
>NW_021431089.1:0-287 GCF_001605985.2 Dendrobium catenatum | reverse complement strand
CCAATACCGAGCAAATACCGAGCAATACCGAGTTGTACCGAGTTTACAACTCGGTATTTGCTTGGTATTGGTCTTCACAGAGCTGCATTTCTCGTTATTGCCACGTAATACATAGCAATACCGAGCAAATGCCGAGAAATACCTCGCAATACGCGAACATAACATTCTCGGGCTCTGATCCGGGTCAAGTCATCGGGCCGCGCGGTAGAGAGTAAGAGTGTGAAGTTTTGTTTCTGCTCCAGGATCGTCGAGGACGATCTGGGATCGTCCTGGGACGATCAGTTGAA
>NW_021431088.1:0-212 GCF_001605985.2 Dendrobium catenatum | reverse complement strand
AATTTAATATTAGAATTAAAATATGACTATTGATATAAAATCATTAAATATTAAATATTTTTAATATAAGTGTAAATGTAATTTTCAAACAGTTTCTTCCTTTTAAAATTTAACAAAGACTTAAATTAAATATATAAAAATTTCAATTTAGAAATTTTTTAATATTCATTAAATATAAATAATTTTATATTTAGTTATTAAAAACATTGACT
>NW_021431087.1:0-324 GCF_001605985.2 Dendrobium catenatum | reverse complement strand
ATCACTCACCATCCATCAAAGAAATTCAGTCAATCAATTACATGCTAATAGCTAGGATTACACCACAAATCTTTTATTTTAAAGAAAGTTCGTTGGTCCACCCTCTTGCACAGGATATTATATTTTAGGAGCTAACCCATATTAATTATAATGTTAAGAATCAGCCATCCTTGCTTCATGCAAAATATTATATTTATCTTGCATTAGCCACATTTTTCTCTATGCAAACAATATTATATATGAAATATAATTTTATATAAAATGTAGAGAAATCCATACAATATGCATTAATTTAAAAAACAAAATTACAAATTTACTAGATAA
>NW_021431086.1:0-286 GCF_001605985.2 Dendrobium catenatum | reverse complement strand
CCATAACCCTTGATAAACCTCCTGTAGTAGCCAGTAAGTCCCAAAAATCCCCGTAGGCCTTTAAGGGATTTTGGTGTAGGCCACTTCACCATGGCCTCTATCTTGGTGGGGTCAGCAGCTACCCCACTCTCTGAAATGATATGTCCCAGATACTCCACCTCCTTCTGAGCGAAAGAACACTTCTTCTGGTTGGCATATAACTGATGCTCCCTTAAGGTAGTGAGTACCACCCCAAGGTGGGCGAGATGGTCTTGCAGAGACTTGCTATACACCAATATATCATAAC
>NW_021431085.1:0-330 GCF_001605985.2 Dendrobium catenatum | reverse complement strand
ACCGCTTCTATACTTAACCTTGCCCTACCTGCTTAAGAGATGGAGTTCAAACAATTGGCTTAAGCGCATTGAATACTTCTTCAAAGGACAATTATTCTATTCCAACATCACCTCAGAACCACAATTAATGGCTGGTTAAAGGCAAAGAGGGAGAAAAACAAGAATGAATAGAAGCCACATGTTGACCTCAATAAGTATTCTGAAGCTGTCCCAACCGAATAATGTAAAATAAAACAACGAGCAACATTGCACATGTGTTGTCCGAAACAAATCAACCAGAAGTCGAAATCACCCGAATAATAAATTGCATCTATTTGATTGGCGCATAAG
>NW_021431084.1:0-1499 GCF_001605985.2 Dendrobium catenatum | reverse complement strand
ATTTGGGACAATTTTTTTGATGATTTATAAAACCGATTTTTAGTAAAAAAATTTCTAATTAATCAAATTTTGATATAAAAAAATATTTTAGAAAGTAAAAAAAAGTTGCCTTAAATAAAGTATAAATTTAACAAAGCTAGTTAAGAACTTATTTAGTGTTGCCCTAAAAATTATTTTAGAAACAACACTACTTATTAAATTTATCAACCATTATCCCCAATAAAATATAGTTAACAAACTTTAACTATCTGGTACATCCAGCTTAAACCCTAGATCGCTCGCTAGCTCGCTCGCGACTTCAGAAAACAAGGGAGGTCGACTTGAGCCCCTTCAGAGGTAGATTTATTTGTCATCTTGATTCGATGAGATGGAAAAATTGTCTCGAGTCACGACATGGTGGGAACTAGATTGGCTGTGGCGCAGAGGACACTGGATATGTTCAATTTGCTGCGCGATAGGTGAAAAATGTCTTTTTGAGCTTCGTTCTAACGTTTTTTTTTTTAGGAAGCATAGGCTTATATATGATTACTGCCGAGAGGCAGGAACTCGGAGCGAATGACGGCTAAAGATTCAAGAGTTTGGATGACGCATCTTGGCTGTATGGTGGAGAGGATGTTCGAAGCAGATAGCTTAATTCTTGCAAGAATTTCTTGTTTATTTGCTTCCAGGCGTTGGTTTCTTGCAGCGAATCTCATATTATTAACGTGAAGAATGATGCTGATTCAATAAGTAGTGTTGGATCCAAATTTGTCAGTTGGAAAACAGGCCGAGAGAGCTTACTCGAATATGTCAACCATGTGAAGGTCTTAAGAGTACCTTGGGCGAGTACTCTCTATGATAAGGCCGAAGCAACTTTATCCAATGGGTAATAGGAGTGAATGCCTGAGGTCTGTTGTTTCTTGAATACCCTTGTAGAGTAAATGTCGTATTAAGCTATATTTTAACTTGATATGTACTTTGTTCTAGGGTAATTTGTGGATTTTTATGTGTAATTTGTGTTTGATTGCTGATTAGATGAAAATCTATGGCCATTTGATTATTTGGAATGATTCAAAGATGTTAGACTTTGAATAGAGCAACGAGCGCTTTGGTGCCATATCTTGGTGCTGGCGATTGAGTCTAGAGATCATGCACAGATAACCTAGCACTTAGGTGCTACTTGAAAGTGTGCATATTACATTCAATTTCAAAAGCAAAAGGACATAAGTAGGCTTATTGCGACCTTCCTTCAACAAAATTAAAAAAAAGAAGAAGGAAGATCATTTTCATTTGTACATTGCCAATCAAAACTACAATGTTACGCATCTTAGCACAAAAGCTAGCAACTTTATTTCCTTGTGTATGAGTGTGGTGGAAGATGACTTGTGGGGATTGAGTTGGGATGGTTAGATCAGACCTTTATGCTGTTGACGTTGCTAAAAGGCCTTCGTCATGGTATCTTGAAAGATAGAAATTATATTAGTAGACCTGTCAAAAACGGGTCACGGGTCGGGTTCGGG
>NW_021431083.1:0-255 GCF_001605985.2 Dendrobium catenatum | reverse complement strand
TAAACCCCCCTCTTTTGATAAATTAAAAGATATTGTTCATGGCATGAATGGTGATTCTATGGCTCGGCCGGAAGGGTTTACTATTAATTTTTTTTAGAAAGCTTGGCATATTATTAGTGATGATCTTTACTCTACAATTTTTGAGTTTTTTGCTAGGCATGCTGTTGCGTATCTGATTTCAGGGAAAAGAATTTTGATGATAGCAAACACTTCTGTTTCGCTACAACCACCTTGATAATTAACATTTCAGGTCCA
>NW_021431082.1:0-222 GCF_001605985.2 Dendrobium catenatum | reverse complement strand
TTGCTTAGGATAACCCTGCAGGTGAGTCTAAATTTTTTTTTATATATATATTAATGTAATTTGTGTAAGTGTCAAGTGTTGTGAAAGTTGATTTTGAGTTGGGATACATAGATCCAAAGCTTGGATTCCAAAGAGGAAAGGATACCCCTTTAGGGAACACTCCTTTTCCATTAGGAAATCGAAAATTGGATCATACCTCCTCCTTACCCAAAGAGGAAAGAG
>NW_021431081.1:0-244 GCF_001605985.2 Dendrobium catenatum | reverse complement strand
GCCATAGACATGATTCATCAATTATAGTTTTCAAACACATAAAATTAGGATATTTAATGTAGTTCAAATGAAGCATGTAAGCGTTATTTACTATTTTCTCTTCTTAGACTAGTTTTCCATTTTAGTTAATCATGCATTTTGTTGGAAAAAATTTTATATCAAAATCTTTATCACACAATTGACTAATGCTTAGTATGTTATTCTTTAGACTATCAACTAATAAAACTTTTTTAATTATAAAATT
>NW_021431080.1:0-782 GCF_001605985.2 Dendrobium catenatum | reverse complement strand
ATTACAATATTTGCATTGAAAATATGTATATGGAAATCGAATTATTATAAAAAAAAAAAACGATCAGATATTGTCATCCTATAAGATCATCCTTTATTAGTATGGTATGATTCAGAAGAATCACTAAAATAAGAAGACTTTATTTTTTGAAAATTTTAATCAAGTTTGAAGTTATGTGGTTGTTTTGTCTTATCCATCTTTCTAAAAGTAACCGAAATCCTATAGAATTTAAGAAAAAAATTTAATTAATAAGGAATTTAAGATAGATAATTTAAATGAAAATGAAATTAAATTATGAACCTCTTGTAGGAAATTGTAGGAGTATAATGCAAGATAAGCTCCATTACCATTTAAAACAAGCACAGATCTGAATATTTGATATTAGAAGTTAATAATCTAGATGATATTAAATTATCTAATATTCATAGAAGACTATACGATATAACTTAATTAAAAAATATTAAAATATGATGGGATGAAAAATATTATATTTTACTTACCCAACTGGAAGGGGAATTGAAGCTGATCCAATGAATTTGCCGGGTCCAACAATTTTTATTTTGTGTCCAAATAGTATATTTCGCTTGCTTAAAAATGACACAATAGAGAATGACCTTAAAAAATCATGACTCTCAATATGAGGTGGTATGCAGTCACCAAGTTATAAATATTAATAACGCATCTATCATGTACGTACACAACTAATAGACAAAAAATGTGATGTAATTAATCATTTTATCATAATCTTGAAGAGATTAGGAATATGATCAACACTATATTAC
>NW_021431079.1:0-357 GCF_001605985.2 Dendrobium catenatum | reverse complement strand
ACCAACAGTTGTCCAGTTCGGGGGGCTTTTTGGGGTTGCTTCCTATCATGTTTTGGTAGTTCCTTTACTATTTCTATTTTCTTTATTTTAGGCTTATGGATCTCATCTTTATTTATGGCAAGTTTATAGGTTCCATCTTAAGTTATTAGTTAGGGAATACAGTGTGAGGTGTGATTATTTGATGGCTTGGAATATTTTAGTGAGCCTATGTGTCTATATCAAAAAAGGTAAATTTGATTGGTTGCAGTGGGTAGAAATCATAGATTTCTTTTAGTTTTTCTCTCTACAGATATGGGTACAGAACCCACTTTTATTTTTTTCTATAATTTCGGGTGCCTTTAATATGCTATGCTCTGC
>NW_021431078.1:0-512 GCF_001605985.2 Dendrobium catenatum | reverse complement strand
ACAATTCAAAAGTTAAGGCATATTAAGATAACTCCGAGATTATCACAGAAAAGCAAATATATTGTAATACAATCCCACGGTTAATATTTAGAAAATTCACTATGAGTTACCATGCTCACTCACACTCTAAGTATGGCTTAGCGGAGGAAGGTTTTCAGCATACCCAACGATGCCACGAGGACGATCTCAACATCAATGGTCTTGATCCACGAAAAGGTCGACGGTGGTGGAGATGGCACGGAAGGATGACCGTTGATTGTCCAATCGTAGTCCTGGAATTGATCGTCTATGACGTCCACGAGAGTAGTGTTGAAACAAAAAAAATCGTGCGTACCTCGCTGCCATCCCACGACCTACGCACGTCGCTCGTTCGATCGACGTCCCATCTCCCACGACTCTGCACGACGAGCTTCTCGCGTCGTTAAAATGAGCACGAAGGGCTCTCGTTCGCGACTCTTCCTCCTCACGTTAGTTCCTCCTCTCCCGATCCTCTCGCTCTCTTTCCCTCCAGC
>NW_021431077.1:0-430 GCF_001605985.2 Dendrobium catenatum | reverse complement strand
TTCATGAAATTAATACCAATGTTATATTGATGACTTCTTACTTCAACTTATTTGGTGGTGTTCCTCCTACTCCTCCAGAAGAATATAAATTTGGGTTTTGTTTTTCTAGATGTTTCTTGCATTAGTGTTTGCTTTAGTTGTGTTTGCTTAAAAGTTCAGTGTATTTTTTTTAGTATTGACATTATGAATTGATATTGTAATCTTTTCATTAATATCAATATATGTTGTGTTAGCTTTAGATTTAAATTGTTTTTGAAATGTATTTAGTCTTTATGAGTTTCATTAGTTTTAATCTTAATTGTGCTTAAATTACATTGTAATTTGAGATTAATTTTATTAGAAAATCTAGTCTTTCTAAATTTTAAATTTTTAATTTCATGTCTATTCATTTAAACTACATAAAATTTAATATTATTATTGCAATTTAGAT
>NW_021431076.1:0-211 GCF_001605985.2 Dendrobium catenatum | reverse complement strand
GCATTTCGACCGTTTAATAAACATGTAAAGTTCAAGTTAACTCACCAACCTAATTTTGACTCAAAAAAACATGCTTAATATTTCCCCTTAATTTTTTTTATTTATTAGTATAATTTTCTCATTTTTATTAATTAATCTAAAATTTATTACTAACATGTTAATAAAAATATTTTTTTAAAACTAAAACGAGTTATTGAGCCAGTTCAGCTCC
>NW_021431075.1:0-431 GCF_001605985.2 Dendrobium catenatum | reverse complement strand
GAGAATGTCACTAAGTTTAAATGTTTGAAGTTTCAACTCAAGAGGGAGTGAATCCTAATTATTGGAAACATTCTAAATTTTCTATACAAATCCTTAATTATTGTCCTTAATGACACTAAGTTTAATGGGCTCAAATCAATGTATTGTCTAACCCTTAAACAAAGCATAAATAAGCACATGAAATGGCACAATCAAGTCCTTAAGACTAGGAGAGCCTAGGCTAGGTGGTGTGTGCACCCTAAACATGCAAAGACTAGACCCCTTTTTTTTATTAATATAGCTAAATTGTGATTAATGAATAATTAGGATATAATTATCCATTAATCACCTTCCCCCATGTATTCCATTCACATATCCAACTTGTGCTTAAAATTTCAAACTCTCCTCTCAAACTCTTAGGGATTTAAATATATATATAATATAGTTTTAAA
>NW_021431074.1:0-301 GCF_001605985.2 Dendrobium catenatum | reverse complement strand
TATTTATACAAAAGACAAGAAAAATCGCCCAAAAACTGCAAGTATTCAATTCTGTACACAGTGGATCGTCCCGTACGATCGTGGATTGTCCTAGACGATTTTACTTAAACGCTTTGAAACGACCCTATTTGAATATGTATAAAAATTTTTTCGTACACGCTGATCGTCCCGTACGAACTAAGTTCGTCCGGTACGAACGGTTATTACTAGGTCGGTACTAGAAACTGCTGAAAACCGTTCTAAGTCGGTTAATCATTTGGACAAAAATTTTATTCGTTTGGATGAAATTTTTACAGAGGAC
>NW_021431073.1:0-364 GCF_001605985.2 Dendrobium catenatum | reverse complement strand
AAGAGAGAGGGAGAGAGAGAGAGTGAGTGAAATAGAAAGAGAGAGAGAGAGAGAGAGAGATTGAGAAAATGAGAGAGAGAGATAGCGAGATAGAGAGGTAGACAGAGAAAATGAGGGAGATAGAGCTAGAGAATGGGAGAGATGGCAAGACAGATAGAGAGAGAGAAAGAGAGCTAGAGAGTGGGAGAAGAGAGAGAGAGCTTGAGAGAGAGAGCTAGAGAAAGCTAGAGAGAGAGAAAGAGAGCTAGAGATAGAGAGAAGAGGGAGAACTAGAGAGAGAGCTAGAGAGATAGAGAGAGTGAGTAAGAGAGAGAGAGAGAAAGAGAGAGAGCGAGAGAGAGAGATAGAGAGAGAGTGAGTCAGT
>NW_021431072.1:0-252 GCF_001605985.2 Dendrobium catenatum | reverse complement strand
ACCCTTAGGAAAGTGACCTAAAAAGACCTAGTTAGAGGTATCCACAAGCTTAAGTTTTTAAAAGACCACCTTTGTGATGCCTGCCAATTAGGAAAACAAATCTACTCCACTTTTCACTCCATTAAGGACATTAGCACCTCTAGACCTTAAGATGTTCTTCACATGGATTTTTTTAGACCCATTAGCACTGCCAACTTGGGAGGGAAAGTCTATGATTTTGTGATTTTCGATGACTACTCGAGATTTACTTGG
>NW_021431071.1:0-222 GCF_001605985.2 Dendrobium catenatum | reverse complement strand
CGATTTGGCATCCCTGTATTGATTTCCCAGCCCGATACAATTCAGATACACCAGAAGCATCTGGAACTGCTCCATTGAACATCTGGCGAGCCTCGAAAGAGCGGAAGACGATCGTGGAAGGGAAAGGAATCCACGTAGGCAACAGGGTGAGTTCCTCTGCTTTCTTCCAAGCACCTGCGCCGTCGATTAGTGCCGACGGCGGGCCGAAGAAGGATAAGAATG
>NW_021431070.1:0-4441 GCF_001605985.2 Dendrobium catenatum | reverse complement strand
ACGAAGGATTCTTGGACGGTTCTTCTCCTCCTCCGTCGAAGACTGTCGCCGACGCCACCGGTCAGATGGTTCCAAACACCCAATACGCAGAATGGCTTCACGTGGATCAGAATCTTGCGACATCTCTCTACTCAGTTATTTCATCCACTATACTTCCTTACGTACTCTCCGTTGAGCATTGCTCCGACATCTGGGCCACACTCGATCGACGACTCCAATCAAGCACCCGATCAAGAATTGCTCAACTCGGGCATGAACTTCATTTTTTGTCCATGAAAGACAAAAATATGACTCAATATTTACTCGATATCAAATCTAAGGTCGATTCTCTCGCTGCAGCCGGTGCTCCGCTCAATGCCGAAGATATAATTCACTATACTCTTGACGGTCTCCCCAACACCTACCAAGCTTTCAAAACAGCGATTCGCACAAATTTACAACCCTTAAGCTTGGACGACCTCTACACACTTCTTTGCAGCGAGGAATTGAATCTTGCACGCGAAACATCTAAGGAGCTTCAATCGCTTCAAACCTCCACCAACTCTATGGCCCTCACGGCCTCTCGTGGTCGCGGACGCAGTCGATATAACAACAATCGCGGTCGCAACACACCTCCGAATCGACCACAACAAAATAACTCCAAAAACAATCGCCGACATCCCACGCCAAGAAATCCCGTCACCTGTCAAATTTGCGGGAAATACGGTCATTCTGCGGTCAAGTGCTGGTATCGCCACGATGAGCAATACAACACCGAACCACCTACTGCGGCTCTCTTCAGCTCGCCAAATCAACCCTCATCAACAGAATGGTTTCTTGATAGCGGTGCCTCCTCTCATCACACCGCCAATCCAAATCAATTTCAAACATCACAAGCATATACCGGTAACAGTCAGGTAACTCTTGGATACGGACAACAAATTCCGATCCATAACACAGTTAGAGGTATTCTCCCTATGCCTCAAGGTATGCTAATGCTATCAAACCTTCACTTAGTTCCAAATCTTTCTTTCAATTTGCTTTCGGTTCATCAGCTTACAACATATAACAATTGCATTATCACTTTCTCTCCAAATGGCTACGAAATTAAGGATCAGAGGACCCTTCGCCCTCTTCTCAAGGGTCCGTGTATTAACGGGCTATACCCGTTACGCTCGGCCTCATCAACCTCGACACATCCGTCCAAGCTCGTGCTTCTGTCCGTTCAAGCGATCCCGGATCTCTGGCACCAAAGACTCGGTCACCCATCTGCTCAAACCATCTCCGGTCTGGCTCTACAGCACAAGACAATCTGTAATTCGTCCAATAAATCCATGTGTAACGTTTGTAGCATGGCAAAATGCCATCGTCTTCCCTTTCCTAGTTCGAATACTTTTAGTAAAGAAATTTTTCAACTTATTCATTCTGATATATAGGGTCCGTTTTCGGTTGCATCTAATAAAGGTTTTCGCTATTACATTTCATTCATCGATGACTTTTCTAAATATGTTTGGATTTATCCTCTGGTTCGCAAGTCTGATGCTCTAACTAGTTTTCTTGATTTTCATCGCTTTATTCAATGCCAATTTAAGACTCACATCCGCACTCTTCGCACAGACGGCGGAGGCGAGTTTACAAGAAATAATTTTAAAACTATCCTCAAACATCTCGGCATCGTCCACCAGTTTACCTGTCCCTATTCCCCGCCTCAAAACGGCGTCGCCGAACGCAAGCACCGCCACCTCACTGAGACCACTCGGGCTCTCCTCATTCAGGCTCATATACCTCAATACTTATGGGTAGATACACTGCTGACCGCTGCATACTTAATAAACCGACTACCCTCACCCAACACTCAAAATAAATCTCCTCACGAATTACTTTATGGACAACCACCTTCTTACGACCATCTCAAAGTTTATGGCTGTCTTTGCTATCCTTGGCTGAAGCCTTATGCCAAAAACAAACTCTCCCCGCTATCGCAGCCATGCATCTTTATCAGTTACGCCAACCAGCAAAAAGGCTACCGATGCCTTGACATTAATACAAACCAAATCTACACATCCCACCACGTGATCTTCAACGAGGCTATTTTTCCCTTTCACACGACCACAGCCATTCAAAACTCACCTAATACCACACCGCTCAATATCCCACCGCTGCTCCTTGTTCCGTCCACTGGATTACCTACTACACTTCATCAACAACTTGGTTCCAAATTAACCCAGTTACCTACATTCAATACTATTAGCCATCACACCAATCCCACACCCTTGACCAACGAATCTGCTCCTAACATCTCTCACTCATCCAACACAGTGACTGACAATCTTTCGAACCAACAAACTCGTCCAGTCAGCCACACTATGCTAACCCGTTCAAAAACTGGCCACGCAAAACCCAAACAAATTTTTGACTTGTCTCACATTCTTCAACCTCTCGAACCAACCACGTACACTCAAGCCTCAAAATCGCAGCATTGGCGTCTAGCCATGTCGCAAGAATTTCAAGCCCTTCAAGAATAAGGTACTTGGGAGCTAGTCCCTCCCGTACCCAATCAAAACATTTTGGGCTGTAAGTGAATGTTTCGTACAAAGCTAAACTCAGACGGCACCATCGCCAGGTATAAAGCCCGACTCGTCGCTAAAGGCTTCAATCAAGAATACTGGATTGACTACACAGAAACCTTTAGTCCCGTTGCTAAAATGCCTACGGTTCGCATTTTTATACTTATTGCCTTACATTATAAATGGAATATTCATCAACTTGACATTTCCAACGCTTTTTTACACGGCACACTATCTGAAACCGTTTACATGCAGCAGCCGCAAGGCTTCCAAGATACCCTTCATCCAAATTATGTTTGCAGGCTCAAGAAGGCCTTATACGGACTCAAGCAGTCACCTCGTGAATGGTACGCTACTCTTTCAAACCATCTTATTACATTCGGATTCAAACTTAGCTCGGCCGATCCTTCTCTTCTAACCTACCACCACGGCACAACCCGTATGTATATACTCATTTACGTCGATGACATTCTTCTCACCGGAAATTCTCAGCTTGACATAAACCGACTCCTCACAAATCTTCACTCTCGGTTCCACATGAAAAATCTTGGCTCTCTAGCTCAATTTCTGGGCATTCAATCCATTCCCATATCTGACGGTGTCATTCTACACCAAAAACAGTATGCTCAACACATATTGGATAAAGCGGGCATGCAAAATACTAACACCGTCTCATCTCCCATTTCCTGTAAAATTAACCTTACCGCACAAGCATAGGACGACTTTGAAAATCGTCATCTATACCGTCAATTACTTGGAGCTCTCCAGTACCTGACCTTGACTAGACCCGACATTCAGTTCACTGTCCAAACCTTAAGCCAACACATGCATAAACCTCTAAACAAACATTTCGATGGGCTCAAACGGCTACTTCGGTACATCAAAGGGACAACTAGCCTGGGTATTCCTCTACGACAAGGACCTCTTCAACTACAAGGCTTCTCGGACGCTGACTGGGCAAGCGACACCGACGACCGTCGCTCTATATCAGGTTATTGTAATTTTTTGGGTACCTCTCTTATATCATGGCAGGTCAAGAAGGAAAATACCGCAGCTCGTTCTTCCACCGAGGCCGAATACCGATCACTTGCAACAGAGGCAGCTGAAATTCTTTGGCTAAGGCAACTTCTAGCAGATTTTCACTCATTGCAAACAACACCTACCGTCATTTTTTGCGACAATACTTCCGCCATCGCGCTCGCCAACAACCCAGTCTACCACGCCCGAACCAAACACATAGATGTGGATTGTCATTTCATCCGGAACAACATACAAGCCAAATCCATCATGGTACATCACATCTGTACTAATGATCAGACCGCTGACATTTTTACTAAGCCTCTGCCCATTCTCCGGTTCAAACAACTAACAAGCAAACTCACTGCTGACTCATCATTGGTTTGAAGGGGGCTGTTGTAATATCATTATATGGCTTAAGTTCAGTCTCCTGCCACGTCATCAAAACGGCTTCTTGTTACCGTTACCTTTATGTATCTTTCTATTTAGCCTATAAATATGTATCTGTATTAGTGTAAAAGAAATGAAATAAAAATTACTTTTATCTTCTTCCACCTCTGTCCGTGTTCGCTCGTCCTGTTCAACATGGTATCAGAGCAGAGCTAATCTCCTCTTCCTGGTTTGTTCTTTCCCCTCCCTGTTTCTTTACTCTTTCTTGTCTTCCACCGAGCAACTCCTGTTTCCAATCATGGCGTCTCCACCTTCCTCCCAAACATCTGACGCCTCCCCATCCACAACACCACAAACAACCCCAATTCATACTATCCCTGCCACCCTCAAATTATTGATGACCACCATCAAGAACGTGATTACTCAACCTCTCTCCACGGATAACTTTCTAGTTTGGAGGACTCAGGTAATAAAACTCTTCAGAGCGA
>NW_021431069.1:0-294 GCF_001605985.2 Dendrobium catenatum | reverse complement strand
TTATTTAAATCAAGCATATAAACATTATTGATCCACTTTCCCTATAAAATAGTGTTGTTATTTAAACTTTTAATACAAGTATTTGCCAACAATTTTATGATGAAGCCTTTGTCGTAAAGCTGACTAATGCTGATCAAGTTGTGTTTTAGTCCATCCACAAGCAAAACATTTTCAATCAAAAGGTTCTTGGAGTTTTTGACTATACTTGTGCCCACCAATTTCTTTGGTGGTGTTCTCTCCAAGAGTAAGCTTGCCTTCTATCCTGATCTCCAACAAAATGAATTTCTTGGCATC
>NW_021431068.1:0-207 GCF_001605985.2 Dendrobium catenatum | reverse complement strand
TGCTCCATGTGATGATTAGAACATAATGACATGCTTTAAGAGGATTTTTGAGAAAGTTGAAATTTTGAGTCATTTTAAAATGGAGTCAAATGTGGCACATACTTGATCAATGGTAGGTTTTACACTCACTTCCCATCCACATGAAACTAGTAGCTTATTTTGACTTGGTGTTTCATGATTAAATATTTAGTTTTTTCTTGACCCAAG
>NW_021431067.1:0-283 GCF_001605985.2 Dendrobium catenatum | reverse complement strand
CTTTTTACTGCCCCTGAGACTTCTGTGGTTGTACTCTGGCTTGTGTTCATAGTTTTTTTTAAATATTTATTTGGGGATCTCGGCATGCAGCGCGATGTCGACCCAAATAAATATTTAAAATGCCCCCAGTCTTTAGGGACATTTGTAGATATCATTCGGGATGCTTCTTCTGTGACTTTGGCTTGAGTCCTGAAATTTTGATTCTTTCTGTCCTGTTCTTTATGCTATGGACATTTTTGATGGAGTATCGTCTGATTTGTCTTTACTGACTTGTCAGGTGATT
>NW_021431066.1:0-306 GCF_001605985.2 Dendrobium catenatum | reverse complement strand
AAAGAGAGAAATTTGTTGTAACTTCTGAGGGGAAGACAGGATCTCTTCCAGCACTTACGCTGAAGGATTTTGTTCTCCCTTCAACTGATGATGAATTAATGGAAGAAGATGATTCTGGCTATTTTTGGTGTCTTGCTCCTTCTAGTTCTACTTTTTCTAGCACTCGTTCTTCTTCTGTTTTATTTATTTCTGAAAATAATGATGATGATCCTTCTTTTGGAGAAGAGTTTGAGTGTGAGGAAGAGCCTGTGTTCGCTATTCCTGAAGGGGGTTGTTACATGGATTCTGAAGATGAATCCGAGAACA
>NW_021431065.1:0-223 GCF_001605985.2 Dendrobium catenatum | reverse complement strand
CTATCGCCCAACCACTGACATCAAACCACTACCATTTGGCCTCTGATATCATACCGCTATCGACCATCATTCTCAGACCGCTGCTTTCAAGCCATCACTATCAAACTATCGACATCCAGCTATGGTTGTCTCAAGACCTCACATCTCTTGTAATTTCAATAATATTTTCAACTATTCTCATAGGATACCAAGCTAGCAACTTGCACACTTATAACCTTACCTT
>NW_021431064.1:0-1001 GCF_001605985.2 Dendrobium catenatum | reverse complement strand
GTTATTTATATATTTAATATTTAAAATTTTAATATTATATTTTTATCACTAATAGGGGCGGAACCTGCCTTAATTTTCAGGAGGGGCAAACTTATAAATAAACGAGTAGAAAATTTTTTTTTTTCATATATATATCATTTTAGTGACTAATGATTCTTTGTACTTGAATACATAATACATTTATAAAATATCATCAACATCCTATATAATGAGAATTATTCTTAAACAAAATTAGGTTGAAGTATGGATGATTTGTTTGCAAAAAAAAATCAAAATGATGTAATTGATTAACCATTCAATTTCTACAAAATGTATGTTGGAGTTGCCTTGAATCTGGCTCGATCTCTATTTATTCATATACTTGATCTTTATACGCTTCTCAAATATGTCAGGGTCCAAAGGGGCAGCACCCCTAACGGGGTTCAACCTACCCGGTCAGGTCGCGGGGTCAAGGGGCAGTGCCCTTGCAAGGGTTTCCGGGGGCAGCGCCCCTACGGGGGTTTCCAGGGGTAGCGCCCCCGGAACAAATTTTGGTTGTAAGGGTATTTTTGGATTATCTTTAATATTTCTCTTTGTATTTGACAACTGCCTAAAGACCATAATATTTTAGAACGTTTATGGGGGCAATTGCCTAAAAACCCTTATAATAACATCTCCATACAATATGTATAATTTTTCCTGGGGAGCAATCGCCTAAAGATGATTGTATTTTTTTTTAGGGGCGCAATTGCATAAAAACTCCTATAAACTACCTAAAAAAGTAAAAAACCATATAATAAAAAATAAAAAAAATTTTAGGGGGGGCAATTGCCCCCCTGAATAATATGGGGTTCCGCCCCTGATCACTAATACAAAATTTTAATATCAAATATATCACTTATATATTTCATTTTTTTCATCCATACCACCTTATAAATTTTAATATTTCATTCAATACACTTATATTTATTTTATGAGCGGTATACATGTAATATTAATGTTTTATGTTTTAGATATATAAA
>NW_021431063.1:0-334 GCF_001605985.2 Dendrobium catenatum | reverse complement strand
CCCTTCTTTAATTAACTGCAATACTTAGGATAATATGGGTAATCAATTTGTGTGTAAGGTTTTGACTGCATCAGCTGTTGTGGAACAATCGGTTGCTATTGATTTTGGAATACAAATAGATCTCTTAACCATCTCTGATTTGAATAAAGTTGGGGACTCTTTAGCTATAGTTTAAGATGGTTCTTTAGGTGAGCTTACTAGAGCTGATGATGATTTTAAAGTTTTTTTGACTGAAGAGTGTAGAGTTGTAGATGTTACTATAGAGAGTCCATTTGCCGGAGGAAAAATGGTTTCAAAGATGGATGATTCCCAACCATCTGTTGAATTTTTTTTT
>NW_021431062.1:0-209 GCF_001605985.2 Dendrobium catenatum | reverse complement strand
ATTCTAAGATAAGTTTTTTCATCCAAAAATAACATGTAGAGATTATAAAAGAAGATTTAGGCAACTACCACCACTTGAGAACCCAAGGGATTAGAGCACACACTATGACCTCAAGGTTTGACTTTGATTGGACAAAAATTAACAAAGTTCTTAGAAGTGTTTCTCAAGTCAATCATTTAGCCCAAGTTTATTCCTTAAACCAAAATTCC
>NW_021431061.1:0-253 GCF_001605985.2 Dendrobium catenatum | reverse complement strand
GAAGTCGACAAGATTCAAACTACCTAACAAAATACACAGTTGTAGCGACCGGTGTATTTGTCTAAATACATTCTTTTTAGGCCTACAAGACCTAAAAAATCAAGGAAATTTATAAATAAAGGCGTGAAGCCCACGAAACCTGATCCTCCTAAGTAGATAAAAAGGAGTAGACATGGTTTGAGATATTGAATAAATATACGATCACGAATGTGATCAGAATATTTATTTTAATGCATTCATATTCGGCCTTCAA
>NW_021431060.1:0-352 GCF_001605985.2 Dendrobium catenatum | reverse complement strand
GCATTGTATAATCCAGTGGCTCATACGATTGGGAAAGCCCATGCGTTTTAACACCAGTTGAAGAGTATCCCAGGCCATGCAATCATATGCCTGCTCCATATCAATTTTGATGGCCATCATGCCCGTCTTCTGTTGGGAGTACCGGAACTTGTTAAGCATCTCCTGAGCCACCAAGCCATGACCCGAAATGGATCTCCCAGGGACGAATGCTCCTTGTTCCTTGCTGACAATGTGACTCAAGACCGGAGTGATGCGGTTGATTAAAATTTTTGCGATCACCTTATAAAAGGACTGGCACAAACTAATTGGTCTGAACTTCGCTGGAACACAACCATCCACGGTTTTGGGGAGG
>NW_021431059.1:0-271 GCF_001605985.2 Dendrobium catenatum | reverse complement strand
ATTTTTAAAATAGTTTAATTAAATGGTTTTTTATGATTTTGCTCCAAATAAACTCCAAACTCTTTGAAATCAACTCCAAAGGTCAGGAATAGCCTAAGGAGAGATTCCTAAGTGTTTGAGAATTTTTTGAAATTTTTAATTATTTTTAATTAATTAAATGAATTAAATATTCAATTTCACTTAAAATTAAATTAAGCTCAGATTTTCTGTCAAATTAAATTGGTTTTAATTTTTATTTATTAAGAATTGAATTTTGGTCAGTTAGAGGTAT
>NW_021431058.1:0-249 GCF_001605985.2 Dendrobium catenatum | reverse complement strand
ATCAGCTATTTCAATATGACCATTCATTGAAATTCAAAAAATCAATCATGCTTAAACTTTTCAATAATAAGTAAAACAAACAACAATTGATTCAATGTAATATATGTATAAGACATTTGTATCATCATAATTCTTAAATGAAGAAAACTCATAAATTCTATTACTCAAATATTTAAAAATTTTCCTATGCTTATTTTATTACATATAAAATAATAAAACTGATTTACTCGTTATATAATTAAAATCTTA
>NW_021431057.1:0-240 GCF_001605985.2 Dendrobium catenatum | reverse complement strand
AACGATCAAGATTTGTTATGGGTGAAGTCCCAAGCCACTTTTATATAGTAGTATAGATATATATATATATAAGTTGTAAGAAAATTATTTAATTCAAATAAAGCCTAAACCTAACTACCCATATTTGAATAAAATTTAAGATATTTACTTGATTTCCTTCTACTTGAATTATTCCTGTTTTTAATTACATTTACAAATTTTTGAATTTTAGAATTCTTTTGTTTTTAATTTGGGTCATAA
>NW_021431056.1:0-318 GCF_001605985.2 Dendrobium catenatum | reverse complement strand
TGTAAAATTGGACAAATAGTGGAGATTATTGTATTTTGGTTCATTTATAGTTATTATGTTTCTTTGGTCTATCTTACCTGTTTGATAGTTTTATAAATAGAGGTGAGAGTTTCTATAAAATTTTGTTAAGAATTGAATAAAGCTTTAGTTTGATTTTCCTCCAAATTCACCAAAATTAACCCCTCTCCCTCTCTCCCCCATTTCTATCCAAGAATCCTCCAAGAAAACCCAACAGTTCTAAATTATTTTCTAAAGATATTACTAAATGTACTAAATGATTAAAAATATAAAATAATAATAGTAATATAGATCAATGTC
>NW_021431055.1:0-212 GCF_001605985.2 Dendrobium catenatum | reverse complement strand
AAAAAGAAACTTAATTCATTATTTTAGGAAAACCTTGGTTTAATTATTTAAATTTCAAAAAAATAATGAAAAATACCTAAATGGTTCCAAACACATGGAATCATCCCTAAGAGTCATTAGTGACATTTGTTGGAGATTCAAAGTGTTGAGTCTAGTAAATAGGTTGTTAGACCTAAGTTAATGTCACAAGGCAACCAAGAGGGGGGGGGGGG
>NW_021431054.1:0-425 GCF_001605985.2 Dendrobium catenatum | reverse complement strand
ACTTTTAACGCTGATGTTTTGGTGTGTTTGGTATTGGTTGGAGCTGGTTCTGGGTATTAGTATCAGTTGGTATTTCTTATATATTACTAGTGTCCTTTCTTGTTTTATTTATTATCTGCCTCATATATCTTTTTGGAGAGTTCTTTGCAGGGATATTTCTTCTTTATATTTTCTGATCCTTAACGACTGCAAGGTACTTTTATTTTGGTGTATTTTTTGGATTTTCTATTTCCTTTACCAATTTTGCAGGAAAACTGTGCTGAACGAGCTATATTTGATCTTCAAATTTTGGGTGCTGTATTTTCACAGCCCGAGGCTTTATTTATGCTCTTTTTGTAATCTTAGGAGAAGGACTCACCGGCTCTTAGGTTTTATTTTTTTTTTCTTTGTAGCTATTCTGAGCAGTAGTGAGCTGGAGGGTCCTT
>NW_021431053.1:0-324 GCF_001605985.2 Dendrobium catenatum | reverse complement strand
CTCAATCGCAAAGTCCAATTGTTAATTTGAGATAGAATTTTATTTAGAAAATAAAATTACATCACTAAAAGAGGTTAGAGGGAGGAAAACAATCAACGGTGTTTCTCCTTTTAACTGATTTAGGGATGTTAGACATTGACTAAAAATTTCAAAAAATAAAAATAAGGCATAAAATATCATTTTAGCTATGACCAAAAACAAAACCAAAGTAAAAACATCAGAGTTGAAAATATTACAGAATAAAAATAAATAATAATCACTACAAAAAAACTAAAAATGAAAGAACAGAAAATAAAACAAACTATTAAACAAGAAATATGCAAA
>NW_021431052.1:0-207 GCF_001605985.2 Dendrobium catenatum | reverse complement strand
TATATAATAATAAACTAATTTTGCATTAATTCAAACACAACCCCTTAATGCAAAATTCCAACACCAAGATTTGATCTAAATCTCTCAAATTTTTGAAAATTGAGAGCTTTTATGAATCCATCAGCAACTTGATCTTCAGTTGAACAATGCTTGATTGCAATAGTTCCTTTAGCCACAACTTCTCTTACAAAATGATGTCGGAGCTCT
>NW_021431051.1:0-1034 GCF_001605985.2 Dendrobium catenatum | reverse complement strand
AAAATGAAAAAGATGCATGCTAGTTTAAGTTTAGAACTAGAAGAGCTTAAAAGGGAACATGAAATCCTTAGGAAAGATCATGCATTAATAGATGACAACCACATGAAACTACTTGATGAATATGATGACTTGAATAAGAATTTTGAGAAATTAAAATCATCCTATGCTGATCTTGAAAAGGAATTTAAGAATTTTAAGGATGAATCAGAGAGCAAAACATATAGAATCAATTATACAAATCGAATCTTAGAAGATATGAATTCATTCTATAAACTGATAATAAGAGCTCTCGAGGATAATAGGAAACTCCCTAAACTTGAAGATTTTACAAATCCTAAATATTATCCTAAATTTATGAAATCTCTTAGAAGACAATCAAATGGAAGAAAACTTAGGAATATTTTTCCTAATGTTAAATATAATAATTGTGGATTTTTGGAACATATAGCTCACACCTGTACTTTGAAGATGAAATCTAATTTGGTGTGGAGACCTAAGATGCATAAACCTAGACATATCATACATGCATCTGATTATAAATTGCTAAAAGGTGAACCCAAACTTTTTTGGGTTCCCAGGTATAACATTTGAGAGTTTTGCAGGATCACTCTCACACAAGACCTCATGGGAGCATATGGTACCTGGACAGTGGATGTTCAAAGCATATGACGAAGATACTGCTCAATTCATAACGCTGGAAGCCAGGAATGGAGGCAAGGTTACACTTGGAGATAATACCACAAAGAAAGTGGTTGGATCAGGTATGATTGGAAATTTAAAAAACTTTTTCATAAACAATATGTTATTGGTTGAAGGCATATGACTGTTAAGTATAAGTCAGCTATGTGATAAGGGGTATAATGTGAAATTTTTACCTACTAGCTGCATATTAAGCCTAAATGGGAAAAAAATTTTAAATGGAAAAAGGGTAAACAATGTTTACATGCTAGATTTGAATTCTATTCAATCTCCTACTATTTTTTGTTTGAAAACTCTAATGAATCTTGACTTTGGCATAGGAGACTTTGTCATTC
>NW_021431050.1:0-584 GCF_001605985.2 Dendrobium catenatum | reverse complement strand
TTGGACAAACCCTTTTTTACTTGGGGGCTAAGTAGCTAAAGCACTTATATCAATTATATTTATTATTTATTTAGCCCCTTTTATTATCCTACATGAGCACGACCACCTACAAAAAAGTTAGTGAGCATCCAGATTGTTCTTAACCTAAAGATAATCTAATCGCTGATCACATCATCCATCCATATGCAATAAAAGTAAACAGATACACTAAGCAATTTCAATCAAAATATGCAATCAAATCTAAGAAAACCTAGCATACAATAGAAAAGTAAAAATACTAACCTAGCCTAGATCTAGAGTCAGATATCCTAAAAAACCATCTATAGGGTGTGTAGTAGATTGTGTGGCTGGGGTAGATCCTAGACTGGGTTGTTTGTTGAAGTTGTCTAATGTTTGAGTTTGTTAAGACTAAAAGGGAACTTAATATTTGAGTTAAAGTATTAATGCGTTATAGATTGATTTGGGTGTACTTTAATTATAGAATTATTTCTACCTTTGTTTATCATCGAGGCTGTGAAATTTATTTCACCTTCCTTGGGGCTAAGTTATTATACTCGTAGGCCTGGTTTACCTGGTAGCAATAA
>NW_021431049.1:0-563 GCF_001605985.2 Dendrobium catenatum | reverse complement strand
CCTTCTGGCTCCTCGTAGTGAATACTCCAAAAGGATGTCCAAATGAAAAAGGAAACCCCCTGTAGGAGTTTACTTTTCTCTTTAGACTCCTCGTAGTGAGTGCTCCAAAAGGATATCCAAATGAAAAAGGAAACCCTCTGTGGGGGTTTATTTTTCCCTTTGGATTCCTATCTCTTTAAAAATGCCTCATTTTAATGATTTTCACAAAATTTACTATCAAATATATTACATTATGAAAATAGAAATCTAGACTCTTCTGTAGGGGTTATCCTAAGCAGTTATAATAAAATGAGGCATTGTTACAGCATTAGTATGAAAGAGCGTGCCTAACCTATGGGTATTATAACGTCACAACCACAGTACAGAAAGAAAAGCTAAAAGAAAGCAGTACAAAAATGACACAGCAGAAAAGCTACAACATGTAGCAAAAACAACAACCAGCACACGAGTCACATGTAGAGCGTCACAACAGAGTACAGAAAAGTAAAGAAGAACAACAGCCTAACCTAAAGCTAATAGTCGTGTTCTAGCAAACTCATCTATGTGTGTGTCGGCTGTGTGGT
>NW_021431048.1:0-236 GCF_001605985.2 Dendrobium catenatum | reverse complement strand
TAGTTTTTGAAAATTCTAATAACCGTAGCAATGCTCTGTTATCGCTTATTCACTTTGATGTTTGGGGACTTGCTCCGGTCATCTCCAATCAAGGGTACCGATATTATGTGCTATTCGTGGATGATTTTTCAAGATTTTCTTGGATATTTCCTATGAAAGAAAAATCTGAAGTATTTGAGATCTTTGTTGATTTTAAAATAAAACTTGAAAAGAATACCATGCATACCATTAAAACC
>NW_021431047.1:0-289 GCF_001605985.2 Dendrobium catenatum | reverse complement strand
CTCTTTACGCGCTAGTAGCCCGGGAAATAAGTGTAGAACAAGAAGAACCAATTCCCGAAGAATTAAAACCCCTGTTAGAGACTTTTTCTGATGTCTTTCCTGAAGGTTTGCCCAACCAACTACCACCTCTAAGGGACATTCAACATGCCATAGACCTAGTGCCCGGAGCGTCCTTACCGAACCTACCCCACTACCGAATGAACCCTACTGAACACGAAGAGCTCAAGAGACAAGTGGATGAATTGTTACAGCAAGGGTTCATTAAGGAGAGCCTTAGTCCGTGTGCGGT
>NW_021431046.1:0-311 GCF_001605985.2 Dendrobium catenatum | reverse complement strand
AATTGAAAATGATCAGGTAACTATGCCTGATATTATTTAGATTGTAAATCCAGATAATCAAAATAATCTTGAATTATCTCCCACTTATATGGAAGGACAACAACCTCAAACTGAAGTGCCATTAAGGAGATCCACAAGGGAAAGGAGAATAGCAATTTCAGATGATTATGTTGTATATCTCCAAGAGCATGAGTTTGATATGGGATTGGAAAATGATCCAATCTCATTCAGTCAGATCAAACAATGTTCTAATTCTCAAAAGTGGATAGAAGCAATGGAAGATGAGATGAAATCTATGAAAGACAATGATG
>NW_021431045.1:0-1038 GCF_001605985.2 Dendrobium catenatum | reverse complement strand
TTGGGCTATTTTTTTTTTTTATGAAAAGCATTTGGGTTTAATGCTAAGTCTTTTTGAATTCCTATGGGAATTTATTAGGAGTCTCTTTGTATTCCCCTTTTATACCTATATATATAGGGGGTATTGTATTGTTTTAAAAAGTGGAATGAAATGTTATTTTTGGAAAAGCTATAACCTGCGGTTTTGCTTGGATAAGCTTGCGAGCTTTGTCCATCTTCTTTCTCATCCCCTCCGGAAATCCTGCAAGCTCTTTCCACCCTTCGTCTTGGCTTCTAATCTCTTCGTCTCTCCGCAAGTGCAACTCCACCTGTATCTTTCTTCCAAGTGCAGCAACTTTAGGGTGTCGTCCTTAATTTTAAGTTTGCAAGTAGTCGTCGTTTGTAAGTTTTTTTTTTTTTTATTTCTTCTTTTTAGTTTAATTTGAAATGTAAGAGTTTGTTCTTCCTCATCCTTCTTCTTCGTCAATTCGTGATTTAGTGGGTGGTCGTCTAGGTGTTATCTCCCATGCGGGCGAGGTGTATAGGCTCCCTATATTTCTTGCCCCCCACCATTTTTGCATTAAATATATAAGTGATTAATTTCATCTTGAATATTTTAAGTTTTAGAGATTTTAGTTTTGAACTTTTATTAAAATCATAGCCCATTATTAATTTTGATATTTAGGGGTATTTAAAACATAGAGACCTCTCTGATTGATATTAACTTCAACATGACCATCATCAAGATCTTGTGAGCAATTCTTTTCATTAGTCAAACTGATGAGGACATCAGACTTCGCCACGTGTACCATCGTCGGAGATGCATATCGACGGCTATGATCCAGAGCCTTTATTTCTGATTTATTTCGTATTTTATTTATTTTGCATCTTATTTTCCTAGTTTGCCCCTGTGGGTATTGAGTTGCTTGTGTAACCCTAAGGGCATTTGTGTCTTTCTAGCTTTGTCTTATCTTGGCCTATTTAAAGGAGGCCTCATGCATTGTAAGGGGATGATGATTTGATAATGAAATTTTATGTATTTTTTTTTCTTCTTCTTCTT
>NW_021431044.1:0-237 GCF_001605985.2 Dendrobium catenatum | reverse complement strand
GATTTTTGCTTACACTTTCGATTCCATATTTCACACTGCTGTTTTTAAAAAAATTATCATAGTGTTTTGTCATCATCAAAAAGGGGGAGATTGTTGCAAATTGATTAGTTTCATGAACTATATTTTGATGATTGGCAAACACTCTTGTTTTTCTTCAACTTCCTGTTACTACTGACATTTTCAGGATTCAAATATCAGAAGAAAATCAGAATCAGCTCAAGACTGGGTAGATTAGGG
>NW_021431043.1:0-619 GCF_001605985.2 Dendrobium catenatum | reverse complement strand
TTGTTCCGCCGCTAGCATATTCTTTGTATCAGATAGGAAACCACGGCTAACAAGCAAGTCTCTTAAGCTTATGAAAGCATCTGGTGGTAATCTGAAGCACTGGTAAGCTCGCCCTGGATGACCAGATAGGACGTCAAGAACATATTGATGGCCGGTATATGATCTATCAAACATACGCCGTGGTACATGAGTTTGCTCATCAGTGTTCTCAACTTCCTCTACAATAGCAGGGAGAAGCTCTGCAATGGCATTTGTTACCTGTATATGCAAATCAATACTCTCACAAAGTCTGTTTTGAATTTCACGGTCCAGGTTGTTAGCCATTGAATATGTTCACTGTAACAACGCATAGCATGGAACGGCATATGAGATATGGGAAAAAAAAGCTGGACAAAACCAAGTGGGGTATTATTTTAAACAAAAGATAGAGTACAGCAATGCGGTTGGAATGGATTTAGCAATGCAGTTTTCTTATTAAATTGGTTTGCAGCATACAGGATTCATATTAATCGCTGCAAAAAACTGTCAATCCGAGAAGTGCAGCAATGCAGATTTCATATTAAATTGGTTTTCTAACCAAAGAGATTTCATATTAAATTGGTTTTCTAACCAAACAAAT
>NW_021431042.1:0-2989 GCF_001605985.2 Dendrobium catenatum | reverse complement strand
TTTGATTAGCCGATCAATCATTGGCAGCTAACTGGATAATGTGGGATTAACTGTTGCCATCCAACATCAAATCAAACGGTTGAGATTAAACCCACTCCAAGAATGCGAGATCTAATCAAAGCTGTTGATCAAAATCAATGGCTTTGATTATGTCTTCCACCTCTTGCGTGATCTTATATCCATAGGGCTTCTCCAGTAAGATTCGAGAGATCCCACCAGCAAAATCTTTCTAAATTTCCTTGAGAGAATCAGGGAGATAAAAACCTTCAATCTAACGGTGGAAATCAATTGGCATGAAGTTTTCCTTTACACTTGACTAACATACCTATCTAGGGAGCTTAGGATAGAGTTCTCGCCATGGAGAATGCTCCAATGGATGGGTTTTTCTCTCAAGAAGCTTCAAGGGAAGAAGGTGAATGGTTCTCCTCTGAATGCTGAGATTGGAAGATGGTTAGAAGTATGACTTCCAGCGGACCCTGCACAGACTTCACCAGAGTTCGCTCGAATGAGTCAGTGGAAGAGGCTGGGAGATTGGGAAATGACCAAGGAATGCTCTAGGAGCTCTGGGGAGGATTTTTAAAAGCTTGGAAGCAAATGAATGCATCTGGATTGAGCTACCCTATATAACTCATTCCCGTGGCCATGGACGACCGAGATGGATTGGGCAAGTCATTAGATGGCATCCAGGTGGAAGGGGACATCCTCTTAAAGGTTTGTGAGCTCTAATACAATGAGCCCAGCCTTTGGATGAGGCCAGAGATAGGGGGGGGGCATTGGAGCTCATTCCTATTTGTTCTTGTCGCAGCCAGCCAGGGTCTGGATCAGGCTGATTTGGAAAGGTCGATGGGGATATGGTGAGCTTGAATATGTACTCAATTAAGCTTGGAAGGGGATGGCTTGGTTGGAGGTCTTGGGTTGACCCAAATCTACTCAGTTTGGACTCAGCCATGATCAAGCCAAAGCCTGGGGTTGGTAGGGGAGATAGGCTAGGTCTTGGTGAACCCAATGAAAGGGTTAATTGGATCTAATTCAGTCTATAGTGTAGCAAGGCTTGGGTCAAAGTGGTTTTTGTCCCCTTTGGGCTAGTCCAATGGTTGACCCAAGTCATCCCAAGGGTTAGGTTGACTAGGGTAGGTGTGATAGAACTAGGGCCAACTAGTCGAGGTGTTGCCAAGGTTCAATTTGGCTTAAGATGGGAGTTAGCTCAATCCCATGTGGTTTTGATTACTATCGATTAACCTAACTCCTAACCCAAGATGACCCAAGGGTTGGGTAAACTAGGGTAGGTGCATGGGTCATGGGGAACATAATGATACCATTGGTTGGGTTCAATTTGGATTAGACTAGGAAATGGCTCAAAGAAAACCACTCTTTAGGAACTTAGATCAAGCCAAAAGGCTAACCATTATCTTGGAATGATCTTGGTCAAGAACTTTGGGGAAGTTGGAGGTGTTTGGGAGATTAGGTCAAACTTGGTTGACTGGGTCAAGTAAGTTGACCTAGGGGGTCAAATTTTGGGTTCATTAAGTTCAAATTGACCATTTCAACTCAATGGAAATGGTCTCATGCCAAAATAAATTCATTTGGTTTAAAATAGCCATTTGAACCCTTAAGGGGGCATTTTGGTCAACCATGGTTGGGATGGTCAACCAGGTCAAACTAAAATTTAAGTTTGGATCCAATGTGTTCCTAAAGTAATTTAGGATCCATTAGGATGAATTTTGGAGTTTTACATGGTTAGGTCATATTAGATTATTGGAAAAGACCAAAATACCCTTAAATTAGTCAGTAGGTCCTAATGGAGGTCATTAGGCTAGATTCAAGGAGATCAGAAATTCTCCTGGAAAGGATTTCATGATCTTGGTCTTTAGCCCTTGGATTTGTTTTGGAATTTTTGAATTAGATTGGATTTGGATTTAGATGGTTAGAACTAAATTATCCACGTCATTAATAATCAAAGGGATGATTGTTGTTAATTGGATGGGATTGGAGTGTAATTGAAGGTTGATTAAAGGGGTTGATTGGGATTGGAGTGAAAATTTAACTTGGAGGGTGGAGTTGAGTTTGATATGGATTGAATTTGGTCTTACCTTGGACCTATAGATTAGGAAGTAGACACTTTCCAGTCATTAGGTCACCAGTAAGAAACCCAAGTCGGTCTTAGTGACCTTATACAGAAATAAGATCAATAGGAGTTTGTATAAAGCTTATTTTACCTTTTCTTTCTTATTAGGCACATTCCCGCCTATGGGTTTTGCCAGTCCACTTATCCTTTGATGGTGCGGATCTCTCAAGGTTATATTGTGCAATCTCTAGGAGAAAAATATTTTCCAGCCTTTTTTAAAACTGCTACATATTCATTTTATGCATTTAATCTATTCGATCAACATTCATTGCATTAGAAATCACTAAAAATGTTTAAATTTTATTTGTATTTTTATTAAGCTTTTTCACCCCACATAAGTTAAGGGATAAACTAGGATTTACACTACATGTTGGTCCCAATTCTTAAAAAAATTTTTAATAACAACATCCCTACCACTCTTTCATTTAAACCAGACTCATGCATTTTAAATCGGCAAGGTGGTTAGCTGACTCCCTAATCCAGTCCGGGGTAAGTCCAAATTTTGCATTGTAATAGTTAGGTTTGATCCCTGTCACTCAGTACCCAAAATAGATTTAGGATCTAGGGAGAATTTTAAATTTTAAGACCCCAACCTCCGAGAATATAATCCCAAATTTCTAATAAATTAATCAACTGAAATTAAAATTTCTCTCAATCCAAAATTTAAATCCCACCCCTTTAGATTCTGTCAAGTCACTTCTAAATTATTTAAGATTCTACAAGTGCCTCCCACCCTTCCTTCTTTGACTAATAAAGTAAGTGTTTCAACTTAATTCATTCCCTATTCAAATTTCGATTCCAACTCCTTTGAAATCCCTCCTAGAATATTCCCAAACAAAATTTTCCATTATTTTAATAAAGAGT
>NW_021431041.1:0-277 GCF_001605985.2 Dendrobium catenatum | reverse complement strand
CATCCCAAGTTTTGGCTTGGGAAAACTTTTGATTAAATTAGTGATTTTGCTTTCTTTTTGAAGTCATTTAAACATTGGCTAAGATTTATTTTTTTGAAATCCAAGAAAGTCTTGTTTAAAGGTTTTGGACCTTTAGGAATTTCAAGGAAGAGGTGATCAACAAGAAATCAGATTTTGGAATGAGCACTTGATTCTGAGGGAAACTCAGATGTGCTCAAACTATCCTATGTTGGGCTTTACATTTTTTAATCTAATTTTGTTCAAGTTGGCATTTTAA
>NW_021431040.1:0-355 GCF_001605985.2 Dendrobium catenatum | reverse complement strand
CGCCGCCGGCAGGAAATCCGGCGAACCCGAACGAGAAACCATTCCAAGGCGATTTCCCGTCGATCGAGGCAGCTTCGGAGTTCGAGCCCAGGAGAAAGATTGTTCCTGCAAGTTCCACGAGTCCAACGAGCCCAAGATCGCCCGAATCCACCGTGTGGATTGAGGTATACCGCAAACCCTAGTTAGAAACACTTAGGGAATTAGCATCCTTATTAGTGCATATTAATCCAAATAAATTATCCCCCATGAATGCTCTTCATCTCTAATACGTGCGTATAAAATTTCATGGCTTTTCGTCGAGTATTTGGAGAGAAAGAAGCGATAATAGGTTTAGGGTTGTGGTTCACGTCGGTCG
>NW_021431039.1:0-245 GCF_001605985.2 Dendrobium catenatum | reverse complement strand
GGTGATAAGGGAGCACACCCGACACCTAGTACAATAATAATGAATGAAATCCATAATTATTAGAAGGTCACAGTGGTAACACCTACCCCAATCAGGTAGGACCCTGTGCAAAGTGAAAGTAACACTACAACATTCATAGGACCATCTTGGCAGCTCAAAGCAGTGTATGAATGAGAGAGTAGGCTGCTGAAAAGAGAGCAACAGGGGGCGATCTTTTCTCAGAAAGATTTAAGCCCGGAAGATAG
>NW_021431038.1:0-252 GCF_001605985.2 Dendrobium catenatum | reverse complement strand
ATCCATCTGTCAATATCATAATCCATATGTCAATATCTCATATCTATATCAATATCGATGTCGGTATCTATCAATCGGTACAATCTATATCAATAACAGTGTCAATCTCTATGAATCAATACGCAGAATCCATATCAATATTGGTGCCGGTATCTACGAATCCATAACGTACAATCGAAATGATAATTCCGTAAATCCATAAATCCATTCAAAACAATAAATCTGTCAAATCAATCAATCAATCAAATCCAG
>NW_021431037.1:0-255 GCF_001605985.2 Dendrobium catenatum | reverse complement strand
ATGCTTGATATTAGGGGTGTCAATATTGGACCCAACCCGAAAACCTGACCCGAACCCAATTCAAAAATTTCGAGTTTGGGTTGACTGAACCCGAAACGGGTCGAGTTCGGGTTGACACGTTGACCCGAAATTGACTCGAAAATGACCCGTTTTGTACCCAAAAAAACCGTTTTTGACCCAGCAATCTGAGATTGACCCATTTTTTGACCCGAAAAGCGGAGTTTGGCCCATTTTTGGACCCGAAAACTAGCTTTT
>NW_021431036.1:0-365 GCF_001605985.2 Dendrobium catenatum | reverse complement strand
ACTATCCTAGGGGTACAACAGGAAAATACATTAATTAGGAACTAAAATGCAAAAAAATAAATCATAATTGAAGGTTTAAATCATGGCCGTCGATTTGCGACGCCTCCTGTGATAGATGCGCCAAATCTTTGTACCGATGTCCGCATCAAAAACTATGATGCAATACCTCTCTAAAATCAAGCAATGGCTAGATGCTATTCAAGCTACTGCTTCTAACATAGAACTAATACACCATACTTTAAATGGACTTCCTCAATCTTATAATGCATTAAAAACTGCAATTCGCACTTGTGGGCTCCAAAAATTCGGCCCCGGCCTCCCCGCCGCGTTTTCTTATTCGACGAGGGAGTTTTAACGAACTAAGT
>NW_021431035.1:0-826 GCF_001605985.2 Dendrobium catenatum | reverse complement strand
AGAATATTTCCAACAATTAGGATTCACTTCCCCTTGACTTGAAACTTCAAACAATTGAACTTAGTGACATTTACAGCCACTAGGAAAATTTTCACTGGTTTTGGAAATCATTAAGACCCTTGATTAAATTTCTTAAGTTTAAACCCTTAATTAAGCTCTGAATCTTCTAGAAAATATAATAAATCCATTTTAAATCCAAAAAATATGTATAACCCCTCTAACTGACCAGTTTTGAATCCTCAACCAATGAAAATTAAAAGCTTTTTAAATTGAGAGCAAATTAAACCTTTATTGAATTTTAAGTGAAATTGAATATTTTAATTGAAATAATTAATTAATAATAATTACAAATTCCAAAAATTTCCCAAACACTTGGGAATCTCTCCTTAGGTCATTCCTGACCTTTGGAGTTGATTTCAAGGAGTTAGAAGTTCATTTGGAACAAAATCCCAAAAGGGGCCTCTAATTAAACAATTTTAAAAAATCCATTAAGTAGTCAAAACTTTGAAAATCCATAACCAATTCAAGAAAAATCCAAACCAGTCAAACTCACTTGCATTCAACTCATAATAATGTCTAATATTTATTAAAAATATTAAATTCGAGAAATCTGTAATATGTCAAAAAGTCAACAAATTGGTCAAACCGTAGTTAAAATCTAGTTCGAAACTTCAAACCTTCGTAATAAAATGTAAAAAAATTCGATTTCAACGTACTTACTGTCTAACTGATTGTAGTTAGGTCTAATATTTTAATAAAATATAAACATTCCAGAAAATACCCTTAATCAAAAATTCAACTTTTGACCCTTTAATTAGATGATTAA
>NW_021431034.1:0-251 GCF_001605985.2 Dendrobium catenatum | reverse complement strand
GATATGATTAAAAATATAAAACTCTATATAAAATTTTTCCCCTTGAGTGTGTGTGTGCAAGGTTACTTAGCATCAGGATCCACTTTATTATGTTTGACTCCAGAAAAAGTAAAAACACTTGAAGTACACTTACATATTGAATCAATTCTAATCTACCTAATCTTGAGCTGGCTTGATTTGTAATTGACTCTATGGACCTGAAACGCTAGTAGGCATGACAATAGTAAAAAAAAAATATAAGTGTTAGAAAT
>NW_021431033.1:0-248 GCF_001605985.2 Dendrobium catenatum | reverse complement strand
GTTGAAGGTGGATGGACCGGCTGGTCCGGTCCATCAGTCTCTTGATCCACGTTTCGTAAGTTCAAATTCTTTTGCAACTCCCCGCCCTTTATTTGTAACCCACTTCAAGTTTTGTTAACACAAACTCTTTGAAAATACGTGATTCTTGATTTGTCACTTCTCCAATAATTACATAGCTGAAATAATCATAGATTATTAAAATTACTATATCTTGTCTTGGATCAACAATTTCATAAGACTTATTCATT
>NW_021431032.1:0-321 GCF_001605985.2 Dendrobium catenatum | reverse complement strand
ATTTTAACTTTGTTTTTTAAAACTACTAATTCACCCCACTCTTGGTAGCCTTGGGACATTTACTTAGGCTTAACAACCTAATTACTAGACTCAACAACAACATTGCTAGCTTCACCACAATCTCATAAAATTTTCACTTAAGTTTGAGAGGGACTTTTTATCAGACAACACGTTCGATGCATTCCTCCACTCAATCATCCAACTTGAGAATTCTAATAATAAAATCCTCCTAATCTATTTCATAATACCTCTGAACTATATACCCATGATATCTAAAATGTGTACTCTTATTAATGACTTGATCACCCAAAGTCACAATCC
>NW_021431031.1:0-316 GCF_001605985.2 Dendrobium catenatum | reverse complement strand
GATGGCAGGCATGTTCTCTTATATTAATATACTGTATCTTAGGAGTGCCAACATTGTGCTATATAGACACACAAAAATCTAATTTGAGCTAGTCATGAGAATTTAGGGTTTGCCTGAACCAGGGGCCGAACCAGGGGGGGTTGCAAATTTATAAGGCATATATGTCGGTGGTCCAAGGGGGCAACGCCCCCTGGCGGGATTCGACTTGCCCGGTTAGGTCACGGGGTCAAGGGGCAGCGCCCACGGAACAAATTTTGGCTCGAAGAATATTTTTGGAATTCAATGATGAATTCTCTTTACTATTTGTTAGGGGCAA
>NW_021431030.1:0-266 GCF_001605985.2 Dendrobium catenatum | reverse complement strand
CATGACTGTAGTTTGTATAGCTCGTATTCCAAGGGATCTGTTGATTCTGATGGAATCCATCTGTTCATCGAACCTTGATCTTCAGAACCTTCTTGCTTGTTTTCTTCTGTCTTTTTATCTTTTTTCATTTTTTGACTTAATAAAAAAAAGACACAACAAAAAATCAACCTAGACTTAAACTCACAACTTGACTTGACTACAAAATAAAGACTTGACAAAAACCTAGGATCCTAAACTTGCTCTGATACCAAATTGATGCAATCAAA
>NW_021431029.1:0-1331 GCF_001605985.2 Dendrobium catenatum | reverse complement strand
ATACACAATTTCAACTTTTCAACACATACAACAACCAGTTTTTGAACATATCATATACGTATCACTTTTCAAAGATCACATAACTTTTCAAAATACCAGAATTCACTCTTTTTCTTTCTTACATGATATCTATTCAACATACACTTCTTCCACAAAACATTCTTCAATACATATACATATACAAGCTTCACCTTTTAAACACACATATTTTTACCGTTCAAAGAAACACATAAATCTCCTTTAAACAATTACAAAATGATTCCAAACTCCTTTTCACATCTTCTTTAAAATTTTCTAATTCCTTTACATAATAAATAAAAAAAAAATGCTATCATGACTTTCTTTCCAATTATGATCAAAAACACTCATGTCAATTTTCAATCTCAAATAAGAACAAAGCTATTACAAGTTCTCCACTACTAAAATAAATTTATAAATTTCCCATTTACAAATACTTATAACATGAATGAAAGAAACATATCTTGCAATTATTTCAAATGTCATAAAATCAATCTAAATAACAAAAACTTAACTCAACTATTTACATATAATTGAGAGATAGAAAGATTTAGTGAAAATTTATTTTTCTACGAATTGCCAATCTATTAGTAAATACATGGCATGCAAAATGTAATCCTACCTCTAATACTTTTCTGATTAAAAAGAACAAAGGAGAATGGAGAAAATAGACAATGGAACCATGTAAAATGAAATAGATATAACCATTTGTCCTTCGAGATTAAAAACATGTAAATTCGTATATACATTCTAACAAAATTTTAATTATTTTTCTTATTTCAAATGCTTATCAAAAGAAAGAAAAATGAATATGTTTGTCTCAGATTTTGATAAAGAAGATCAATACACAAACATCCAATACTTGATTTTGAAGGTTGAAGGAAAGGAGAAGATGTAAGGGAAAATATACCTAGTGCAAGAGATTTGATGGTTAGGGTAAATCGGCGGCTCGTAGACGATGTCAGCTAGGACAGAAAAGTTAAAGATTTCGGTTAAGGCTGCTGTCCACACGAGCATTGAAGGCAGACGGGAATGGAGTTCGGCCTGGAGGCGTCGCAAGAGAGTGAGGCGCAGGGGCTGATTTCGTAGACTGCAGGGATTAACCGAGCAGGAGTTGTTTACGAATTGCTCCTGAGTGATTTTCGCTTGGGTCTTCTCGTAAGAGGGGAGCGACGGGGCTATGTGTATGCGAATGGAGAAGGAATGGCCGGAGAGGAGAATGGCTGAGGTGGTTTCTTGCGAAAAAAAAATTAGAGGAAGAGTATATGGTTTTTATGAAATTAGGGGAGTTTTGGTATTTGGGCTTCTCACGC
>NW_021431028.1:0-211 GCF_001605985.2 Dendrobium catenatum | reverse complement strand
CTAATCTTATTATATCCAATATTAGGTATAAAATTCTCCAGTTAATTGAGGTGAATCTTATTTCTGGAAAAAATTTTCATAACAGCAAGCTTATGGCGGATTACTTTGGGATTCAATATAGTTTTGTTAGAAACAATAGGGTTTGTACGGTCAGGTGGGTTAAACCTTTCATATCGTTTGTTAAGTTGAATACTGACGGCTCTGTTAAGAT
>NW_021431027.1:0-622 GCF_001605985.2 Dendrobium catenatum | reverse complement strand
ATGTTGTAATAATTCACACAAGTATGCACGCAAGCACACACCAAATGCACAAAAGGTTTAATTTTGTATTTCACTCAAAAAAATCAAACAAGCATGTATAATTCATATCAAATACACACATGCAAACATATGCAAACACTAAAGAAATATGGACTTGATTTATATCATTCTCATACTATTATTCTAATCCTAAATGCACCAACAATTGACACACAAATGCATAGAAGCATACTTAACGTAAAATAGAATAAGTTTTGTATTTCACTCAAAATATTCAACCAAACACATATAATTCATAACACATGCATGTATGAAACCCTACGCAAGTATTCATGAAAAATGAAATTAATTTTATATCATTCTTCTACTATTATTATTCTCCCAAATGCACTAACAATTCACACATGATACATGCACACATACTAATACCAAATATAATTAATTTAATATTTTACTCAAAATATTCAAACAAGCACTGATGAAAGATAGAATAAATTTTATATTATTCTCTTACTATTATTCTTATCCTAAATGCACCAACAATTCACACAAGCAAGAACACAAGCACACATAATAATACAAAATAGAATTAATTTTATATTTTAATCAAAGTTTTCAAGCA
>NW_021431026.1:0-325 GCF_001605985.2 Dendrobium catenatum | reverse complement strand
TGGAATCCATAAATGTTCAAATCATTCATTTGAAAAAGTGAAAACCTTCTGGCATAAAGTATAAAAATCTTGAATATTCTCACTGTCAAAGAAAGTGGGAGATGCTTCGTTAGAACGGAAAAAAAAAGGAGAACCCACAACTTTCTAATTGACAAAACTCAAACTCGGGCATGTCAATGCACATACGAGCTAGAGCAGAGCGAGACAACGAGGGTTCACCTCCGCCCCAGAAAAATAGAAAAGAAAGATAAAAAAATGATGAAGACAATAAAACCATTGTTACGTTTCCATATTAAAGTAAAGTTTAGTACTTCATTTTTTTTCT
>NW_021431025.1:0-312 GCF_001605985.2 Dendrobium catenatum | reverse complement strand
CTTTGGGTGTGATATCAAAGAAGTAAAAAAAAAAAAGGGTTGCTTATGTTATGAAATGTAGGGCTTTGCATGCCATTTCGAGAAGATTCAACTTATGAGTTTTACTTTTGATTGGAGTTTAGTGATAAAGGGGATTTAATTTGCTATTGAGCAGATTTTTAGTTGTTGTGTTTCTAATTTAACACAATACCCTTTTATATGAATGCAAGCTTTGGGAAGAAGATTGAGAAGGAATGACGATGATAATAGATCCTCCAAATGACATTATGTAATGTAAATGTTATTGCCTTGAAGAATATCATGATGCTAGCA
>NW_021431024.1:0-222 GCF_001605985.2 Dendrobium catenatum | reverse complement strand
CGGTATTTGGATACTCATGGCCACGACGATTTGTCCTTTACCATGTGGTTACCAGAGCGCTAGCTTGAGATTCCTTAAGTAGCACTACCCTTAAAATTTTTACATGTACATTTTCTTTCTTCCTCATATCCCTACACTGATCTGTGTCAGGTCGATGGTGAGATGACCTGTGCCTTCTACCCCGCTGTTTTGATACTAATAACTGGATAGTTGGTTTTACTT
>NW_021431023.1:0-213 GCF_001605985.2 Dendrobium catenatum | reverse complement strand
AACTATGAAAACTCAAAATTGAATCATGAAATATATTATCTAAAGAAAATACTAGATAATTTTAACGGGAATATCAACAAAAATCTGAGAGTAAATATCACTCTAAACGTTAAAATACATTTTTCCTAAATCATCAGGCATATGAAATTGTAAATTGAGAAGTGACAAAACTTAACTATCATAAAGAAAATCCACTAATGTCAAACTCGAAAG
>NW_021431022.1:0-325 GCF_001605985.2 Dendrobium catenatum | reverse complement strand
AAATGCAATAACTGAAGTCTAGAAAGCTTCAACGCCATCGGATCTGCAACCTATATACAAGCGGACATAAGGCGTTCGTAGGCCCTTAAATGAAAATTTGGGCATTTCTTAAATAAAATCACTTGGTAAAATAAATCATATTTAACTATTTTAAAATGCCCCTTATGTATTAAATATGATCCCTTAAACTAAATTGTCCTGCATATGCTCCGGTTAACGTGTTAAAAGCATAAACACTAATGACCGAGAATGCTGCGCAGGGGCAAATGCTACAACCTGCATGTGCTTCGGTCAACATGTTAAAAGCATAAACACCAATGACCGA
>NW_021431021.1:0-485 GCF_001605985.2 Dendrobium catenatum | reverse complement strand
GCAACTCGGGGTTATAGAGAAAGAAATGCAGTTTTTTTATGTGGCATGCTTTCTTACACAGAAAATCCCAATAAGGAGCCTTATTAGCCGAAGTAAAGTTCCAAAGGGAGTAGTATTTAGCTCTCCACCAACAGAAAAGGAGGCTGCTAGAATTAAGAAATCTCCAAATGACAGAGCATGCATAATTATGGTATAGAGAATCAATAGACGGAATGCCCAAGCCGCCAATCTGTTTTGGGGTACAGGTGTTTTTCCAAGAGACAGTAAACAGTTTTTTCTGATTGATATTGCCAAAAAAGGTGAAACGAGAGCACATACGGTTGATCTTCTTAGAAACACCTTTAGGCATTATGGAACCTCGAATCCAGTAAGCAATAGTGTTACAAATTGTGAATTTGATATATTGTATTCTGCCCGCAAAAGACAAAGTTTTAACTTTCCACCCCTCTAAATGATTGGTGATTTTATTCAACAGGGGCTGGAAG
>NW_021431020.1:0-263 GCF_001605985.2 Dendrobium catenatum | reverse complement strand
TCTTAAAGTCAAAAGATCTTTCAGACTCCTTTCAATTTGAAAAGAAGAGATATATTGAATGTGGCATTTGTTAATCAAAATTTTAAAAGGATATTTGGGGGACCTGATTTGACACTGTCGCCTCATAGGAAATCCCAGGGGAGAAGGTCAAAATAAGGACAATTAAATTAGCAAAAAAAGAAAAAAAGAAAAATGGGAGGTAGAACCTCTCCTTTAACGTTTTAATATTCATTGTTTAGATGTTGGCCACACTCCCCCAAGGA
>NW_021431019.1:0-289 GCF_001605985.2 Dendrobium catenatum | reverse complement strand
ATGAAGGAGAAGACAATCCAAAGGATTGAGAAGTGACCCATTGCTCCAAGTGGAAAGAAGGAGAATCCTGATTGATCCCTTCCAAGATAAGTCCAGCCAAAAACATAGAAGAGCACCGATCCTTCCCATGTTTTACAGCATTTCTGTTCATCCAACTATAATAAACAGCATTGCAATAAA
The DNA here is from genome assembly GCF_001605985.2 of Dendrobium catenatum. NCBI lineage: Eukaryota > Viridiplantae > Streptophyta > Magnoliopsida > Asparagales > Orchidaceae > Dendrobium > Dendrobium catenatum. The sequence goes on along the minus strand of NW_021431019.1, from coordinate 109 downwards.
TAATTACCCCCGTCTTCTTATCCTTGGCATTAGCCTCCAAGGCTTCAAACAATTGCAGTAGGCATACATATCGTGGGATAACAAATCCCCAACCATTCAGGACATCCAG
>NW_021431018.1:0-350 GCF_001605985.2 Dendrobium catenatum | reverse complement strand
ACCATCTTCAACAACCACTTCTAGAATATCAATAACTTAAGGGAACATTGTAATCAATCTAATAATTGATTCATAGTGTGATCCCCATCGTGTATCACCTAACCGCTTGAGAGTTATTTCTTGATTCAACCCCTGTCCAGTTACTAGCTCTCCATTCTGTAATTCCATTAAAGTTATCTCCCCTTGCTTATCTCGAAGTTGGTCACGTCGCTTGCATGAAACCCCCACAATATTCATCATATTTAAAATTACTGAGAATAAGAGAGCAATTTGAACATAATTTTTAGCAACATATACTAAGGCTAACTGGAGCTGGTGTGAGAAGCAATGAATGTAATGTGCTGCATTAT
>NW_021431017.1:0-1125 GCF_001605985.2 Dendrobium catenatum | reverse complement strand
TATTCAATTTGAATAATTAATATAATTGATTTATTTAATTGATTGTGTATTTGAAATTATATATATTTTTAATCTTTATATTTGCATGTCATTTTTGTTTTAGCCTGGAATGATCGGAGGCTCGTGAGGGTATGATAAAAAATTTTCTACTTAAATCAATTAAAATTTTTAGCTCAGATAGAAACTCTAACGGTCCTAAGAAGTAAGCTCGAAAGCATCATATTATACCTTCTCTACCTTATTAGGCACATCCCCGCCTACGAGTTTTAGCAGACCACCTGGCCTATGAGAGTAACGATCTGTTGTAATATCAAAATCTTCTCCAGGATCGTCCGGGTCGATCTGGATCGTCCCGGGACGATCAGTGCAATTTTTGTTCAAGATTCTGTACAGAAGTTCCAGGAATGATTTCCTGTAGGGATCGTCCGGGCCGATCTGGGATCGTCCCGGGACGATTAGTGGATGGCACAAGTCAGAGAGCAAGGGGTTTTTGAAAATTAATTATCGTCCTGCAAAATCGTCCCAGGACGATGTGAAATTGGTCTGATCGTCCAGGACAATCGTGCGATCGGCCAGGCCGATCTGAGTATTTTAAAGCTGAAATCAAGTCATTTTGAAGAGAGAGAAAATCAAAAATATCTAAAAATTCAGCCTAGGAGAGAGAAGGTCGAGGGGATTTTTGGAAAAGTTGATTTTCGGGCGACGCCGGTCCGTTTTCGTCCGACGCGATTGTTCAAGATATTGCTGTACGCAAAGCAAGGCACAATCCGCCTTTCTCAATTTTTAGAACCGTCGTGTTTGGCGGTATTATCTGTCCAGAATTGATTTTTGTTAGTGATTTTCGTCCGTATTTCCCGTATGGTTCAGTTTTTATCGCGTAATTTTTCGTATGTTGTTGACGTACCGAGTGTGCACATTTTGGTTATTTTCTAGAGATTTTTGTCCGGGTATTTTGAATTCGGCGGTGTTTTATTCCGATTGTATTTTTCTACGATGTCTAAAAATGTTATGGCAGTAGAATTAAAGTCTTGCAATATTGTTATCTATATTCTGTGCAAATTTGCACTACAAGAAAATTGGTAATTAGTGACAAACAAAATTGGTCACTAAAAATGCTAATTTGGA
>NW_021431016.1:0-244 GCF_001605985.2 Dendrobium catenatum | reverse complement strand
CCCACCCGAGCACAATTGCAGTTGCTAGAAGGTGAAGATGATGAAGAAGAAGGTAATGAATCTGAGACAGTTGAAGAATTAACAGAAGATGTAGCTGGAGATGAAGGAGAGCCGCTGGTATGCGTCCTTCAACGTCTGCTTTTGGCGCCCCGACGACCAGCTAAGACTCAGAGGAATGCACTTTTCAAATCTAAATGCACTATCAATGGTAAGGTGTGTGATGTGCTAATTGATAGTGGATGCA
>NW_021431015.1:0-228 GCF_001605985.2 Dendrobium catenatum | reverse complement strand
AAAGATATCTAACATTGATAGAAGGGATGTTAATTTTCTAATTGGAAGTGATTCGGAATTTTTTCTTCATCCTGCTGAGGGAACCATGGGTGGGATTCTGGTTTTATGGAGTAAGAATGTTGTTTCTTTTGATGTAGTTAAACATTCTTCTCAAGTAGTCATTAGGGTTCTTAATAGCCCTTCATTGGGTACTTGGAATGTGGCAATAGTTTATGGTATCAAAGATTT
>NW_021431014.1:0-307 GCF_001605985.2 Dendrobium catenatum | reverse complement strand
TCCGGGGAGTGGACGTAGGTCATATTTTGACTGAACCCCTATAAAAATTCTTGGTGTGTTTTTTCCTTATCGTCATTTACTTTTTACTTGCATTTAATTTTCATAACTATTGCATGGTGAAATTTGTGGAAGAAAACTTGCTTAAAGTTTTGTTGTAATATTTTAAAAATAACAAAAAAAAATTAGAACTCCTGTTTAGGATTATTTTTATTGAGAAAAAGATTTTCATAATTCACCCCCTCTTGTCATTTAGTAATTTTAATTGGTATTAGAGCTTGTTTTTCAAAAATAGTGTTTTAGAAAACCT
>NW_021431013.1:0-234 GCF_001605985.2 Dendrobium catenatum | reverse complement strand
ATGGTTGAAACAAGAACAACATCTTATAATGAGCAGATCGAGGAAGCTGTATTACAAGATATTGCAGTTGAGGAAGGCATAGCGCCATACTTAACTCAACGTCTTGTACAACAATTAAAACAAAAGGATGAACAAATTTCAAGTATGAAAAAGAAGATAGAAGAGATGATGGACACCATGGCTTCTTTCCAAAGTCAAGGTCCTTTACCACCATGAGCACAGGTTGAGTCTTCT
>NW_021431012.1:0-224 GCF_001605985.2 Dendrobium catenatum | reverse complement strand
TTTCTCATTAATATCAATACATGTCGTAGTTGATTTATATTTGGTTTGTTTTTGGAATGTGGTTAATTTTTATGAATTTTATTATTCTTATTTAATCTTAATTATGCTTAAATCATATTGTAATTTGAGATTAATTACATTAGAAAATCTAGTATTTCTAAATTTAAAAGTTTTTTATAACTTGCTATAATTAGAACTTTTAAATTCATGTCTATTCATTTATA
>NW_021431011.1:0-612 GCF_001605985.2 Dendrobium catenatum | reverse complement strand
GGTGTTGTAGTTTGGTAATTGGATGGTGGCATCCTCTCTGTTGCGGTCCACGTCAACTATTTGAGGGATGATCTACATGGGGCATGACAATTTCGACCTCAGTTTAGAAATCATCCGCTAAAAAGTCCTAGCTAAACTGCAAATAAGTTTGAGTTGAATCCTCAATTAAATCTAACACCCTAGAAACCCCATATGCAAAGCGAAAACCAAAATCAAGTTAGGAGGATGAAACTTCAATTAACCTTCAACCTCCACCAAATCCAAAAGAATATTCAAATGAAGAAAAAACTTCACTAACTCCACAAGTAGAAGGATTGTCAAATTCAAGCCAATTGGCTACAACTTTGGTTGTTCCTCAATCTGAATTACAACCTATTTCTCAAAGCCAAAAAGAGAAACGTCAGACATTTCAAGGAGGACAATTAGTCTTATAGTGCAAGCCAACTATTCCCCACCAAAAATTGGTGGCATAATTGAACTTAAGAAGACCCTTTCATCATTGAGAATCCTGAGAAAGGATTCCAAGAAGGGGCTATTAACTCAACAATCTGAATGACCAACTGATGCATTTAGATTTTTTGCATTATTTCTGTTATAAACTATATTAGTTAT
>NW_021431010.1:0-717 GCF_001605985.2 Dendrobium catenatum | reverse complement strand
TTCAAGGTCAAAATCCACTGGGTGACAGGTCCAGTGGTATAGGCTGTAAATATTTAAAGGTTTTACAGTCTTTTGATTTAGATTTAGATTCTGGGGTTAGAGAACTCAAAATGAGCTCAAATTTGGAGGGTAGCCTCTACAGACATGTCCCATCAGTATGCAACTGACAGACCTTGAATCAGAGGTCATTTGATAGGGTTTTGAAGTTTTTTAAAAATTCACTGAAAAAAGGCTTTTAGGACTTGGCCTTTGGACTTTGGATTTTGGTCTGGATTTTGGATTTGATCTGAATTTTGAGTTTGATTAATTAATTTTGAGTTATCTAAATCATTTATGATCATTTAGAGGATCATAATTGATTGGATAAGGTTAAAGTTTGATCAGAAATAAGATCAAGATTTGAACTGGAGATTAAGATCTTGAACTGGACTAGAGTCTGGATTTTGATTGAGGTTTGATTTGAATTGAGATCTGGGTTGGCTTAAGGTCAGGATTGATTTGAAGTTTGAATTGATCTGAGATCTAAATTAATCTCAAGGTCTGGATTGATCTAACGTCTAGGTAGCTCCTAAGGCATGAGAAGATCATAGGGTCTGGATCCTAAGGTCTGAAGTCTAGAAAATCCCTAGGGTCTAAAGTAGATCCTAAGGTATGGAGTCTAGAAGAATCTTAGGACCTAGAATAGATTCTAATATTAGATTCTAGAAGGATCCTAGG
>NW_021431009.1:0-1282 GCF_001605985.2 Dendrobium catenatum | reverse complement strand
GCTCTTATACTGACCTTTCTTCAAAAAAAAAAAAAAAACCAACAAGATGACATCTTTTGTTCTACATTATTACTTTTAAGACACAAAAATAAATTATGAGATGTCAAAGTGGTGGACACTCATTTGTTGTTGAGGGATTTGAGAATTAAAAGAGGAAAGAAAAATTTTTTAGATATGCTGACGAACGTAACAATACACACAACTTGGAATGACATAAATTTTTAGGCTTTAATGAAGCATCAAGAGCAAAATATTCTTGTTTTTTTGTTGAGCAAGGATGAGAAGAATAAAAAATAATATCATATCATATTGACTATAGCTATTGACTCTATCCATTTTCTTATACGTTAAGGGATATCATTACGTTGGTATGATAAATCATCTAACTCAGATAATTAAGACATTTATATAAAGTTATTTTAATTTCTTACACATCATAACGAAGAAGTTGGAAAAGTAATACTTGAGAATGCAAATGCTAAGTTAAAGTTGAATGTAAGAGAAATAATACTTTGAAAGCAATTAGTGCGGTAAAATAGTTTTTTATATAAGCAATGATGAGTTAATTAGGGGTCGATGTTTGAACCAATAAATTAATTTGCAGTGAGATGGTGACACCTGTTGGAGTTCACATTTTCAAACTATAATTAATTTGATGAAAATGCATGTTTTTGTGCTTGAAGTGCTTGAAATTGCCTAAGAACACAAAATACATAATTAACAGTCGATTTAAGTTGGTGTTTTAATACATGTTATAGAGTTTTTTGACTTTATCTTATTACTGTAGTTGACCTCGATTTTGCCCAGAACCTTGGTCAAAAGGTTGACTGGGTCAAACTGACCAAGCCAGACCCTATGGCCCTCCCCATTGGGTTCAGTGGGTCGAGTCGAGTTTCTTAAGCTCGAGCCCCACCCCCTTGACTGGTTTGACCAAGTCAATCGTTGACTTGGTCAAACCAAGTCTTAAATATGTGAAAATCACCTATTTAGAGCCCATTAAAGCCTCATTTAATGCCTTAATCAATTCCAAACGTTTTAGAACTCAAAATCCCGTGGAATCTATCTGATTTCCCTCCTAATAACCCTCTGATTAAATCCAAGCCTTCAATAATAGGGTTAGGAGGTTTAAATAGGAGAATTTTTGTCTAATTAGGGACTTTTTGCTCTTGCTTCTGACCTAGCCGCTCTTGATCCGAGATATTTCGTGTGAGAGCTCCCTTAGGTCCCCTCCACCTCCCCCAATCCAGGCCGGGATAAGTCCAGATTTTTGCACTGCATTAGC
>NW_021431008.1:0-323 GCF_001605985.2 Dendrobium catenatum | reverse complement strand
TCCAAGCCGATGAGCTTAATGATGGCTGCCTTAACAACGATGCCCTAATTAGGGTTTTTATTTTTAATTGATCATCTAGGATGATATGGAGATCATCCTAGACCCATATCATCCTGGACGATGTACTCAAAACAGAGAACTCTAAGTTTAGACAAAAAATTCCCCCATGTGTGTGTGTGCAAGGTTACTTAGAATCAGAAACCATATTTATTATAAATAGACTCAAGAAAGAAAAGGTTTACAAATTTACTCAGACATAGTATACTTAATCTTAAGCAGGTTCAAGTTGCAGTCATGATCCTGTGGACCTAAAATGTTAATAG
>NW_021431007.1:0-287 GCF_001605985.2 Dendrobium catenatum | reverse complement strand
TCACAGTATACATTCAAATTTTTATACTAAAAAAGAATCTTAGTAAGTAAACCCTAACCCTAAAAACACAATTTAGTTTTTTTTTTTAACCAGATTACCTATCTAACAAGAATGAAAGTACTTCGGAAGAAATTTCTAACCTCAGGCATTGCTTCTATGGAGATTTTTGACTGGAAATTTGCTTCGAACTCACGGCAAATTCTTGAGAACTAAGAAGGAAAGGAATAGTTGCACAAGTCGCTTCGTCTTTGCATCTAGTATAGCGAAATTAAAATCTACAGGGTAGG
>NW_021431006.1:0-1318 GCF_001605985.2 Dendrobium catenatum | reverse complement strand
ACCCCACGTAGTGGGATAAAGGCTTGATGTTGCTGTTACATTTAGACAAATTAAGGCAAATTCACACATACATTGCACACGAGCTTCAAACCTAAAACCTCTAAGTTCAAATATATTTGTACTAAAAAACTTCTTTATAAAGCATTAAAAAAGCCGCCCCAAATGAAGCCTTAGTTAAATCCTGCTTGTTTCCAAACAGCCCCCTAAGACCTAATTCGTGCATGTAAAAAACCATAACAAAAGAGAGGCCATCCAGGAGAACAAAAAAAAACAAAACGAATTTTTCAATAAGGAGGAAGCCACCGACCTAAAAAAGAGAACATTTCAGATGAATGTCATACCGATTATGAGGAAAAATAGAAGTTGTGTTGCCAGTAATGTAAAGAGGGGTAAGAGACTCATACCGATTTTTTTTCATCCATATGAGAACGCATCCTGCTTAAAATAAACGAAGTAGAAGAGATGTGATGGCCATATTTCCTGCAATTTCGTTCCTTCAATAAATAACATACATTTAGCATAAAGGGGTGAGAAAATTTTTCTTTCATTCTTTCCCAAAGGCTCTACTTTTTTGATCCAAAACTTGAGTAAATGAAACTCATATAACCTTGAAGTTTGTAGAAAGAAGAAAGGCTAAGAACGTAAGAACGCAGATAATCCATGCTCTCAAGAAATGCTTGATATAGTACAGGTTCTCAAGAGATGCTACAAGAAGGCACATATTGATAACCTGGCACCAATGTAAACATTTATCCTCAGTTTCTTTATATTGTTATGTGGTTTAAAATACTAAAGCACCTTCTCATCCAAAAGTCGAGATCTACAATGTGCTTGAAATCTTCCCAAATCCAAACGCTGCAAATTAATGTTAGTTTCATTTTCATATGAGTTAGAGCAGTAGTTTCTGCATGTTAACCCATATTTTTGTGGAGAAATTATTATGTGCGGAATCCGGTTGTAGCTCGCATTTGGGCTCCAATGAAATGAAGCCACATGATTTGTACACACCCTGCATACAACTCATACAAAGGATGTGCATAAATAGAATTTACACACCCTACAAGCAACTAGCAAATTAGACCTTGAAGAAGTCAAATCACTGTCGTGCCTTCCTTATTCTTTGTCCTTCACTTCCATCAAGTTCTTAATAAGTATTCCGCTCCAAAAACAACCAGACCTCCTTTCTACTTTGTTTTCCTGAAAATTTTCCCAAAAAACATGAGAATTTAGGCTCCTCCCTCTTATACACCAATGTTACCCCATTCTAAGGACAAACTCATGAAGTTCCTCTTATCAGATTTTCAAGTTCTTAATTGAT